>NC_080590.1:64896333-65196916 GCF_029962835.1 Magnolia sinica | reverse complement strand
CACCCCACCCAGGCTAGTATCTTGAGAATGCTAAGACAAATCTAGGAACCATGATCATATCCTAATCTCAGCTCATATCCTAATTCAAACCAAACCCTAATTCGAACTGAACTAAACCCTGAACCAAACTAAACCAAATCCGAACCGAACCTTGATCCGAACCAAGCCTTGGACCCAGCCTAACCCTAACCCAAACCTCAGCTTAAACCCGACCTAACCCTAGCTTAAACCTTCATCCGAACCTTAAACCATCACCCAAGCCGAAGCATACAAATTAGTTGCGGTCAGTGCAAACAACGAAATAAGATTCGATCCTTTCTGGTTTCCCCGAAGGATGATCGAATCCTTACAAAATACAAGACGGTTGGCCCGATCTCCATATCTGGACAGTCGTATGAGATGAATGCGAGTAAAAATGATTGGATCTATTTTTGGAAAGAATAATCAAACTCAAAGTGACGACAATCCGTCGTAACCAAAGTATCAGAATTAGCAGACTATATGACAAAAGATTACCCACACATACCTAGTTCGGGATGTTCGAAAAATTTGATTGAGTCCAAGTCGGCATAGTGAGTTCCCCGTAAGGCCGCATCAACGCGCAGGGCAGCTAACCACTTTAGCGATCAAACGGAACAAATACTCATAGGGTGATTACGTAGCAAAGGAAATGACAGATCCAAATAGTATGGGGATCCTCGTAAAGCCGCATCAACACGCAGAGGCCCTACTTTTCAGACTTACCGTCTAATGTTATTAACAATCTGACGTGAAAGGGTTGTGATTGGTGACCATTAATGCTGCATCAACCCGTAGGGACAATTACAATATTTTTCTCAAACCCTTATGATATGTGCGAGTCATCTCTTTTTTAAACAGTCGATTGACAATGATACAATGGCAGGCAATAGATTCGAACCACTACCTTTTTTGACCAGAAGGGCGAGGTGTCCACCCGCTTTGACGCTCGGTTACTCGCAACCTCGGCTAAAGAGGGGCATCTGTAGACACCCCACCCACGCAAGTATCTTGAGAAAGCCAAGACAAATTCGAGAACCATGATCATATCATAATCCCAGCTCATATCCTAATCGGAACCAAACCCTAATCGGAACCAAACCCTGATCCGAACCAAACCCTAAACCAAACCAAACCAAATCCGAACCGAACCCTGATCCAAACCAAGCCTTGGACCCAGCCTAAACCTAACCCAAACATCAGTCTAAACCGGGCCTAACCCTAGCTTAAACCTTCATCCGAACCTTAAACCATCACCTAAGCCGAAGCATACAAATCAGTACAAAACACACTCATTTTAGCCCAAAAGCCGAAAGTAGATTGTCGGATGAGCTAGAACATCAAACAAAGTCCAGCGACCAAAACCCGAACCAACCCAAGCCCGGGCGGTAGTCGGACTACCGCGGGCTGTAATCCGACTGTCGCTCCAGAAACAGACAGCTGTCTCTCGTCCCAAAGTCAACTTTCATATGAATTTAGCCCCCAGCCTACCTTATTTACCATTTTACCAACCCCCAAGAGCCAATGAGAGCACGCCACATGGCATTCCTCTCTCTTCAACCAATCCCAAGCTGTCATGTCAGCTTTTACCCTTCATAAGCCCAACAATTACCACAATGCCATCAGAAAAGGCTATAAATAGCCCCCTCCTCTTCACATTTCAAACACAACAATTCCAAGAGAGAAAACTCTTCTCATTTCAAAGGGAGAGAAGGAGAGAAAGGAAGAGAGTGAGGGTGAGAAGGAGCTCCCAAGCCTCAAAGTCCAGATTTTTCAGCCATCCCTTAGCCTCCTCCTAACCATCTCAACCCCCAAGTCTAGCCCAGATTGATCATGGTGCAATCTATGTCTTAGCCCACTCAAGATTAAGCCAAAGATCTTTTCCTTTTATATACAAACATTTATCATGACATCAATTCCCTTCTCAACCCCCCTTGCTTCTCTAGATCTCTAGTGGACGTATGCTCTGTGACTTGCCGTACCTCGGATCCTGTTACATCAGAAATTCCTAGTGATCTAGTCCACTTTTCTTTACCTTTTTACATAAACATAATCACATCCGCTTTTTAGACACATTGTTGGAAGTATGCTCTGTGGCTTGCTGAATCTTGCCGCATCAGAAATCCACGTGTGCCTAGTCCTATTTTGACTATATCATCCAACCCTTAAGATTGCCTTACCACATTAAGAAGAGACCGTACATTTGTACGGGCAGAGAAGGTGCCTAACACCTTCCCTCTTTGTAACCGAGATCCCTTATTCAGAATCCCAGATTGCAGATTAGGAATCAATCTAAGATAGGAGAGTCTTCGAATTTCTCCAACTTTACATATTTCGCGGGTTCTATCCGATTGCGGGATTTTGAGATTGAGTGGCTAGTGGCGACTCCAAACCAACAATTAAGGTTACATATCTCCCAACATACACGCAAACAACAAAAAAGAGCAAAAAACAAGAATCGCCTAAAAGAGCGTGGGCGCCGATCTCTTAGCGTTCACAGGTAGATCTTTAATTTAGTTACAGTTGTCTTGATTAGTCAGTGATAGGTTGGTTATATTTGGGCCCTAGATGAACAATTCACGAAGCTAGACTTGAGGTTTAAGTGATCAGGCAGATTACTTGGCTTCATACGGTTGGTTAATTGAATTTGTGTAGTTCTTTACTGGTATCACCTACGTATAGGCTCACCTCGAGCATCAAGGGTAGGTAAGTAACGATGTGGGCTAGTTATATTAAAAAAAATAAGAATTTTTGGCAATCCAAAATAGTAAAAATTCAGGGCGTTATACAATGGAAACCCTAGCTATGGCGGGGTACCCTCTGATGCCTAAGTTAGAACAAGGAATCTAAGTCTAGTTGAGTTAGGGAGTTTGTGCATACCTTCTATTATGTATAGAGTTCTTATTTATAGTTGTGTGATACTGCTTGCGTAGAGGGTAAGTTCTTTGATTAGTAAGCGCATATTGTAGAGGGAATCGTCCTCTGGATACATAGCGTTATTCTCGGTGCGATCCTCGGTGAAGATCTCGAGGAGTTAATTTTTTCCCTACACGAAGGATATCTCCCGGTAGTCGGCTTTCGAGGAGGTCGTGGTCGACAACTAATGCCAGCCTCTTAGTCGGTTTGGCCGAGGTCCTAGAGACTGAGCCAAACTGCTAGTTATAGTCAGGGCCCATCCTTGAGACCGAGTCAGTACTTATAGTCGTTCGTTAGTTGTGATAATGAGGTGTCGGCCGAAACCGAGGTTAGGGCTTGTAGTTGGTGCTAGGACTGATCACGAAGGTCGTGTTTGGCTATCTAGACCGAGATCTTTACTCAACCTTTATTCCCAAGCTACTTGCCTTATGTCTTCTATTCCTTTCCTATTGTCTGGTCAGTTAGATTTTACCCATAACACTTTTCATCATGAAAAGTGTTTTGTAGTTATTCTCCACGATTGACGGTAAAAAAGAAATTATTGTTCTTTTATTAATATTGAAAAGTACTTTTGTACGGAAGACAAAGGTATAATCCATTTTTAAAAGACGAATCATACACTCTAACTATCACCTGATAATAATTTTAAATATCGTGCAAGTGGCTAAATAGGTGACCAATCTTATTCAATTCGATCACATACTACATATATGTCTATCTTAGCACTTGGGGTCATAATTATTCGTTTGAATTAAGCCACATATTCAATTCTAGGATGCCGGTATGACACGTATTGTAATACAATACGTGACCGAATCTATAAACCAAAGAGGCAACCGGCGCAACCTGGGGTTGCATTGTAGGTGGAATTAGGTTCGGTTGGACGTGGGCTAAACTCCTCAGTTTGACCTGGGCTGCCATTGGGTTGAGCACTCGGCGACCTGAACCAGACCTTACATGTAGTACAAACCCATAAATGAGTAAAGAAAGATGGATGTATCGTACGTCTGACTGCCAGGGGGTTCTGCCTCACTCTAACAAGGTTCTTTATTTTGGAAGCGAATTGCCCACTGAACTTTGCGTACTGAGTAAACCCGTGGACCCCACCGCCATTCATGCAATTTATCTACACCGTCCGTCCATTTTACCAGATAATCTTAGGAATTTAGCCCCAAAATGAAGCATATCTAAAGCTCAGGTGCAACACACCAACGGACACGATGGGGATTGAACGTCTACTGTTGAAAAGTTCTTAAGAGCCACAAAAGTTTTAAATCACCCTTCATTCGTGTCCGTGTGATTTTATGAACAGATTAAATGAAAACTAAACATCACTATGGGATTTAGAATGCTTTCAACGGTGAAAATCAATACTTCCACTGTTTCTTGTGTTATGGTCCACTTGAGATTTGGATATGCTTCAATTTTGGGCTGAACCCCTGAAATGATTTGGAAAAATGGATGGACGGTGTGGATAAACCACATGCATTCACGGTAGGCCCAACAGAGTTTACTCAGTATGATCTTATGGTACTGAGTGACTCAGTACGCAATTCGATTACGGTTATTTTCCTCCTGTCCCATGCAAATTTTCTTCTTTTAATGGAAAACAGTTGATGGGGGCAAGTCATGACTCGGTTGGGTCATGCCACGTGGAAACCAAGATTTCAAGCTGACTCGGCGAGTCTTGTCCGAGTCCCAATCAACTAATGCTTGCCAGCCAGTTTCAAAAGACTGGAACGAGTTAACTCGGCTTTGAGTTTCAAGTTGAGTCACTGACTTTTAGAGCTATATTACATATTGTACATATTAGTTATTGTTGATGCAAAAATCCGGTCGTCCCTCGGAATACCTTCGAGTACCTGCACAGGAAGAAGACAAAGGAGACTGTGGCTAGAGCAGGGGACCCTCCGATGCCAACGTCAGGCTAGGAATCTGGGTCTTATTGTATTGAGGGAGTTCGGGAGAGAGTTTTTACGTACCTTTCATCTTTGGAGTCTCTCCTATTTATAAGAGGAGGAGGATCTCGCCGTATGGGGATTCTTTCCCGATATTTTGGAGATTTGATTTATGTGGTATTTTGTTTATGGGTACTTTCCGATCCCGAGATTTCTGGAATCGGGGATCCTTCTACAAAATTCTCGGAATGGTGTTTAAGATTACACCGTCTCTCCTTTGCTTGACTCGGCCTCAATAGATCCATAATCTCGGCTGGCTTATATAGGAGACTTTTTGCCTACTATCGGACGAAACTGAGTCGGTTCAAGGTCGATGTTTTCTTTCTATCCGATAGCCAATACTACAACCGACTATACATGAGTTGTTTTTATAATCGGTCAAGTGGCTTTCTGATTTGGGACCTTTAACAGGTCTCCTTAGACATTGCTGTCTCGTTAACCGAGTCAACTTGATGTGTCCAATACTTGCCCAAGGCTCTCGAATCTCAACTTCGGTCGGGATTCATTTCCTACAAATCTGAACAAGTCTCTCCTTTGGCTTTATCTTGTTCGATCCGAATTATTAGCTCGGATCCTTCGGTCGGTTTTAGTAGAGTTAGTCCACTCCATAACCGAGTCTCCAGACTTGTCATATTTTTATCCCAACAATAAGCCCCCTACTCCTTGTGTCAATTATATCGACACTAAGGAGTACTGTATTGCAGACGGAGGTTATGATGGGGTATTTATTGCTTATTGTGTCGTTATTGACGTGTGACTGATCGTTACTCGAGGTCGCACAAGCGGACAACCGTTGAGTCGTTTCGTCCGCTTATGAGCACCAGACACGTGGTGAAGACGTTACTTGCGTCAGTCGGCGTGTGTGACGCGTCAGGCGGGGGAGTCGAAATAAGCGTCGATTTGACTCCTCCTTAAATGCTGTTGCCACGTGGCTCGGCTATAAAAGGAAGAGCGGGATCGACTTTTGCAATTTCGTCTGCCCCATCCATTTTCCTATCCCATTCTCCCTTCTCTCTTCTCAACTGTGTTTGCGGTTTGCCATTCTTCTCCATCTTCGCCTTCTTCTCTCCTCAACTGTGTGCTTATCGTCCTTCCGGTGAGTCTTATCTTCCCCCCTTTTCTTTTCGATGTTTAGTGATTATGCATCTTTCAAATCCCCAGGGGGAGATTTTTGGTGATGAGGGTGAAACAGAGTATTTTTGAAATGTTTCGGAATCGCCTTCCTTATTGGCGGAGATGGCGATGAGTGCCAATGAGGCTTTCCAGCTCTCCACCAGGATGTCCAGTAGGACCCCAGCGGAACGCCCTGCCCCGGAGGACCCCTCTGTCTTGAGACATGCCCCGGGCAGGCCCACCTCCTTTTTCCCAGGGGATGACTTAGAGGAAGAGGAGGAAGATTTAGGAACCTCTGAATCGGTTCTTCCTAGGAGACCGACGAAGATCGAGTTTGGAGGAACCACTGAGTCGGTCCCCCTATGGAGATCAGTTCGATTTGCTGAGTTAACGGCCGAAGAAGGAGAGGCTGCTGAGAGTGAGGAGGTGGGAGACAAAAAAAAGGGGCCGGTTCCCTCAGTTTTGACTGAGATGGACTTAAATAGGATCCGAATAGGGTATCATGTCCCTGACTCAGTAATTCTTCAACTTTCGCTTCCGAGTGAATTGCTCGACCATCCCCCTCCTGGGATGGTGGCAATTTTTTAAGTTGCCATGTAATGTAGCTTGCGTCTACCCCTACAGCCTATTGTTCGGAATTTTCTTTCCCGACTCAAAATTGCTCCTGGGCAGATAGTCCCGAATGGGTGGAGGAACTTGTTTGGATGTGCAGTGTTATGGGCTGAGACTGAGCAGCCCCCACTGACTATGGACGAGTTCCTCTATTTATACCAAGTTCGGCCGAATACTTCGCAACCCGGCTGATATTTTTTGAGTGCTTATAGGAATAAGGGTGGTTCTTTGATAACCAACCTTCCTACCTCTAACAAGCACTAGAGAGAGAGAGGTGGTTCTGGGCATGCGGTCGCTAAAAAACTGCCGAGCCTGGGCTGTTCAAATCCCTCGTTCCCCGGGTGTTCTCTAAAGCAGGTGACTCGGCACGCCTTTTTCCTTGTCTTGTTTTGCCAAACTCCTCTTGAGTCTAACTAAGCGTTTTCTGCAGATATCTCCAAGATAAAATCGAAGCTAGCAGCCAACGCATTAGCTCGGATCAGAGACCTGTGGACGTTGAGCCCGGAAGATAGGTCTTGGAAGTCCCTCTTACAGCCGGAGCGTCTTCTTCTCTCGGGCCTGGACTCGTCCGTGACAGGTAACTTTGAATTACTCAGGTACATCCTTCTTGAATTTTTCTGATTATGTGTTTTATCTGACACAGAAATGACCGAAGCTTGACCCCTCTTGAGGCCGTCGAAGTTAAAGGCTCCCCCTAGGTCAGTCCTTCTATCGAAGCCTCGACCCCCGAAGAAGGTTAAGACTGCTCCCTTGACTGCGGAGCCTTCTACCCCAGTCGCCACTACCTCGGCCGTCCCGCTCGTCGTCGATCTTTCTAACCACGGAGAGAGGGCGGAGGACGTTCCTGTCAAGTCCCAAGCGACTCTCGAGCCAACACAAGTCGTCGAACGAGTCGTAGAGAGGAGTAGAGAGGGGAGAGTTCAAGGGAGGAGTCGGCTCCGCAGGAGCAATCCTTCATCCATCGGGCTGTGGCAAATATGGTGCCTTGGGCTATTTCTGCCGGGAGTGAAAGGGAATTCGCTTCCATCTTCGAAGCTCCTGGGAGTCGGATACTCTCCCATGCTGTAAAGGTCTTGCTCCAGGTGGGGTTTCAAATTTTATTCTCTAGCTCTTTGTCTCTTTCAGCTTTAATCGGACTTAGTAAATTTTTTTTTGTGCAGCTCACTCCTTACCTACTGAGAGCCAACGTAGACCTGACCGAGGCTGAGAAGGCTCAGAAAAATGTGGCGGACGTCGGAGCAGCTCAGAGATGAGAAATAGAGGCAGAAGCCCAATTTGAGATCGCCTCGACTAGGGTCGGCCGCTTAACTAGCGAGTTGAGCTTGGTTCGGAAGGTGACTAAAGACGCTAAAGCTGAATGTGCTCGGATGGCTCAGCTGTTGAAAGGGGCAGCTGATGAGAGTCGGCAACTTCGCCTGGCTCGTGACGCCTCCGAGGATAAGCTAAACTGGATGAAGGTCGATACAAAAACGACGCTCGAGGTGGCCAAGAAAGAGGCGGGAGAGAAGGCCGTAAAAGACTTCCTTGAGTCTCCGGAGTTCGAGGATGAGAGAGATCACCTATACGCTAGCGGGTACCAAGCTTGCATCCAAGTGGTGAAACAATTTTTTTCCGACCTTGACCTCTCGAAATTTGAGGATGGGCCTCCCGAGGATCCGGCGATTGAAGCGACTGAGCCTAACGATGTTGCGGGTGGTACCGGGGTCGAGCCTGAAGCGGCTTAGCCTCCAAAGGTCATTCTGAATGACCCTTAAGAGCCCTGGAGCTCGGTTTTTGGTACCATCATCAGCTTTTGGTACCATCATCGGTTCCATTTTTGGCACTAACATTAGCTCCGCTGGGAACTCGATTTTTGGTACCATCATTAGCTCTATTTGTGGCACTAACACCGGCTCCGGACAAGCTCGAGAATAGCGTTAACCAAAGAAGACATTCACACGTTGTGGCTGATCTTTCTTTTGCCTCTGTCTAGTCTAATAATGTATTGCCGAAGCAAGATGTTACTCGATGTAACACACCGATAAATGAATATGATTAGTTTCATTTTATTCATTTTTGACTCAGTTTACATGCCTGTTTTTCCTGAGTCTCTTTTATTGCTTTAGGGGTAATAAGTTTTCAGATGCTCGGTGTTCCACAGGTGAGATAGTATTCGTTCGGTTAGGTCTTCCAATTGGTATGTCCTTGGTCGAATGGTGGTTGAGACGATATAGGGCCCTTCCCAGTTCGGTCCTAGTGTTCCTGAGCCGACTTCCTTAGTATTGAGGAACGTCTTTCAAAGAACCATGCCTCCCACTCGAAAATGTCTGACCCTGACTCGGGCATTATAGAACCGAGTAACCTGCTATTGCCGAGCTCTCGTAAGTTGCCGAGCTCTTTCTCTTCATTCGTCCACAAGATCGAGTCCGAGTGCTAGGAGTTGTTCATTATCCTCTTCGTTAAATGAACTGACACGGGCTGAAGGCAACCCGATCTCGACTGGGGTGACGGCTTCCGAGCCATAAGCAAGGGAGAAAGGAGTTTTGCCTATAGCAGTTCGTGCTATAGTTCGATATGCCCACAATATTTTCAGGAGTTCTTCAACCCACGTTCCCTTGGCTCGATCGAGCTTGGTCGGAAGGTGGTGTTTAATGATCTTGTTGACTGCCTCAACTTGCCCGTTCGTCTGAGGATGGTGGGGCGATGGGTAAATGTTTCTGATCCCGAGGTTGCCACACATTTCACGAAAGCTATTATTGTCAAACTGCTTTCCGTTGTCGGTAACAATGGTCCGGGGTATTCCGAACCGACAGACAATGTTCTTCCACACGAAGTCAATGATCTTCTGTTTAGTTATTTTCGCCAATGGATCAGCCTCGGCCCATTTCGTGAAATAATCCACGACCACGACAGCGAACTTAGTCTGGCCTCTTCCCACTGGGAGTGGCCCTATGATGTCGATTCCCCATTATACGAAGGGCCAAGGACCGGTCATAGGTGTCAGCGCTTCTGGAGGTCGTCTTGGGAAAACTACAAATCTCTGACATCTGTCGCATTTCTGAACGAGCTTGTGGGCGTCATGTTGAATAGTCGGCCAGTAGTATCCCTAACGCAATACCTTATGCGCGAGTGACCGTCCTCCTGAATGGTTTCCGTAGATCCCTTCGTGGATTTTCCCTAATACATAATCCGCTTCGCTGGGGTTCAAACATCGCAGCAGTGGAGTATAATAACCTTTCTTGTATAATGTCCCATTGAGTATGGTATAACGGGAGGCTCTAATCTTTAATCGTCGGGCCTCGGCACGGTCTTCAAGCAACTCTCCCTTATCGAGGTATCGGATGATCGAATCAATCTAAGAAGGTTCCGAGTCGATCGTATGTACGATAGAGCTAACTGGTTCATCGATACTCGGCTTAGCGACGTACTCGACCGGAATAGACCTGGGTATATCATCTTCATCGGCGGAGGCGAGTTTTGCTAATAGGTCAGCTTTGGCATTCTCTGTCCGAGGGATCCGAGTAACGAATACAACATTAAAAGCCTTTGATCAGTTCTTTGGCTTTCTCCATATATGTTTTTAATTGTTCTTTCCGTGTTTGATATGCACCGATAACGTAGTTAACAACTAACTGAGAATCACTGAAAACATTTAGATGCCTAACACCCAAACTGGCCGCGAGTCGAAGGCCGAGCAATAACGCTTCATATTCTGCTGTATTGTTTGACGCTTGAAATCCAAATCTTAAGGCATACTGCATGTAGGTTTGATCTAGAGTTTTAAGAACTACTCCTACCCCACTTGCCTTAGAGTTGGAGGAACCGTCGACATACAGCTTCCAGGGTATCGTGTCGGGCGACGGTACGGGAGAAGCAGTAGTTAATTCTTCAATGGGCTCGGTAGTATGCTCAGCCATTGGATTGTCTTGTAGTGTTACTTCAGCAATGAAATCGGCCACAACTTGCCCTTTGATTGCTACTTTCGACTTATATTGAATGTCGAATTCGCTGAGTTCGATCGCCCATTTCATGAGTCGGTCAGATGCGTCCGGTTTCTGTAGAATCTAACGCAGTGGGAGATCGGTCATTACGACGATGGTATGGGCTTAAAAATATAGTCGAAGTCGGCGCGAGGAGACTACTAGAACTAAGGCCACCTTTTCCAAGAGTGGGTATCTCATCTCCGCCGGTAATAGTGCTTTGCTGACGTAGTAAACCAGCAGCTGCTTTCCTTCGTGCTCACGTATCAGGGCCGAGCTAACTACTGCCTTGGACACCACTAGGTACATCAGCAGAGCTTCTCTTGATTCAGGTTTTAATAAGATTGGAGGAGATCCGAGATAAGACTTTAACTACTGAAACGCTGCCTCGCACTCTTCCGTCCACTTCAACTGTCTGAAGAACGGGAGGCATTTATCCGTGGCTCTGGACAGGAAACGATTAAGTGCCGCTACCCGTCCAGTCAGTCTTTATATATCTTTAATTATTTTTGGAGACTTCATGTTAAGCAGGGCTTTTATCTTTTTCAGGTTAGCTTCTATCCCTCGCTGATTGACCAAGAAACCGAGAAACTTTCCCGAGCTTATGCCAAAGGTGCACTTGCTTGGGTTCAGTTTTATTCTGTACTTACATAAGATGAGGAACATTTCTTCTAGGTCGGCCATGTGGTCGGTTACGTGTACACTTTTGATAAGCATGTCGTCAATGTACACTTCCATCGTTCGGCCAATCAGCCGAGTAAAGATTTTGTTCACCAATCTCTGATAAGTCGCACCAGCATTTTTCAAACCAAACGGCATCACATGGTAACAATAAAGGCCTTTGTCAGTGACAAAGGTTGTTTTAGATTTATCGGACTGATGCATTACAATTTGATTATACCCTGAATACGCATCCATAAAGCTAAGAAGTTCAGGCCCTGCGGTACTATCTACCAACTGGTCTATTCTTGGAAGGGGAAAGCTATCTTTCGGGCAGACTTTATTTAGGTCGATATAGTCGATACAGACTCGCCACTTCCCGTTAGCTTTCTTCACTAGTACGACATTTGCTACCCATGCTTGATAGTATATCTCTTTTATAAATTTTACCTTGAGGAGCTTACTAACCTCTTCTTCTATGACAGCATACCTTTTGGGGCCGAGAGGTCGTCGCTTCAGTCGGATCGGTCGGTAGGTTGGATTGACATTGAGTCAGTGGGTGATCACTGACGGGTTGATTCCTTGCATATCTTCATGGCTCCAAGCAAATACGTCAGCATATCGTCAGAGCAGGGTTATCAAATTATCTCTCAAGGGTGGTCGCAGAGACGAGCCAACCTGCACTGTTCTGGACTCGTCTGTTTCGACCAAGGGCACCGAGACAAGATCTTCAACTGGCTGTGTGTCTCGACCCGGGGGTCTAGCGACTCGATCATTGATACTTTGACTGGAACTTTCTCGGTGGGTCTCTTTACAGCTATCATGTAGCAACGCCTCGTGTCCTGCTGATCTCCTTTGACGACTCCTACTCCCGACTCAGTCGAAAATTTCATGGAGAGGTGGTACGTAGATACGACGGCCTGGAGGATACTCAGAGAGGGTCGACCGAGTATAGCATTGTACACGGACGACTGGTCGACTATCAGGAAATCAACCATTGTTGTCGCTTGATGCGGATGATTCCTGGCTGTGAGCGGCAGTGAAATGATCCCTTCTGGGAGTATCTGTCCCCTCGAGAATTCGACCAACGGGGTACGAACCGGTCGTAATGCCGATCGTTCAACACCCATCCTGTCGAATGCTTGAGTGAACAACACATCAGCCGATGACCCTGTGTTGACGAGAATACGAAACACCCTTCGGTTTGCAATGGTCAAAGTAACGACCAATGCATCGTCATGTGGATGATGGATCTCTCAGGCATCTTCATCAGTGAACGAGATACAATACTTTTCCTTCTTCTTTTCTTTTGAAGGTCGAGCTATGATCAGAATGTCGAACTCAGGTCGGCTGAGGCTTCTGGCGTGGTTTTTCTGGGCGTTATTTGAGTCGCCTTCGCAAAGGGGTCCTCTGACTATCGTCCGGATTTCTTCCGTAGATCGGTTGTCGCTCGGTTGTTCTTTCGCTGTTCATGTTCTCTCGACATGTTCTTTGAGCCGGCCTTCTCGGATAAGCCTTTCAATCTCCTCCTTCAAGTGATAGCAATCACTTCTACTATGACTGTGATCGCGATGATAGTGACAATACTTGTCCTTATTCAGCCGGTTTGGATTACTTCGAAGCTTATTCGACCAACTTATGAATCCTTCACTTTTGATTTCCGTCAACACCTATTCTCTAGGTTTGTTAAGCGGGGTGTATGTAGAAAACATTCGGTCGGGTCGATTGCTTAGCTTGTGTTCGTCGCGCGCTCGGTCGTCCTTGCGCTTTTTCCCTCCTGCCGAGTCAACCTCATTCTTGGCAGACCCTTTGGCCGTGGTTTTTGCTTTCTGGACGGCCTAGCGCAAGTTCCATGTTTCCTCAACGTCTGCGTATTTGTCTGACCGAGTCATGAACTCTGCCAAAGTTTCGGGTGGATTCTTGTCTAAGGACGCCAAAAACGGCTTATCCCTTACACCTTGCATGATAGAGTTGAGTGCTATCTCCTCCGAATGTTTCCAAACTTGGAGCGATTCGAAATTGAATCGTTTGATATAATCTTTCAACAATTCTCCCTCCTTCTGGAGTATGTTGTTCAGATGTGCTAAAGGTTTCAACTTCTTCTTCCAACCAATAAAATTGGTAAGGAAGGTGTCACTAAGTTCTGTGAAGGTTCGGATGGACTTTGGTTTCAGCTATTTGAACCAAAGTCGAGCCACATCGGCTAAGGTGAGGGAGAAGGCCCGGCACATCACGGCGTCTGAGGCATCATGCAGTTCCATGTACGTTCGAAAGCATTCGATGTGCTTAGTCGGGTCGGTTTTACTCGTGAAAGGCGTAATTTGCAGAAGACGGAAACGTTTCGATAGTCGGGCCTACATTACTTCCTCCACAAACGGGGGCGCTTTTGTTTTGGACCGATTCTGACGCAAATCCCGACCTGCTTCACATCTTCGATCTCCTCCCATACCTCCCTCTTGAAATCTTGAAGGTTGGCTTTCCAAGGTTCGTTACTTTCGGCCATTCCCTCGACTAGAGGCCGACTTCGCCTCCGCTGATTGATTTCATGTCGGAGGTCAGTGGGAGGCAGAACGGTAGTAGTGAAATGAGCAAGCGCCGGCTCGAATGGACCTTGGAGCCGACTTTTCTAGGGGATTGTTGGTTGCGGGGCATCAGGCTCGGGATCAACAACTTGCTGCGGGGCGTTAGTCGTCTGAATACCCGGCGGAACTTGCTGCCGGTGTATTTGTTCCAACAGCTGTTTCATGACGTTGATGTCGGAACTAAGTTCCTGTACCTCTTTATCTAGTCGTCCATTACCTCAATTCCGCTGAGTGTTCCTTGTCCCAGCAGAGGTCGCTGGTCAAGCAGCAAAATTCTGACCTTGATCCCTCGAACAGCGTTTGCATCCGACGGCTCAACGGCAGCAGCCTCATTCGGATCTTCTAGGACCGTCCTTCTAGTAACCACCATTAAAGCACGTTTTTCAACCTCTGGATAGATCGTAGGAAACGACTTTTTGTATCACTTCTCACAGACGGTGCCAAACTGTTGATACAAAAATCCAGTCGTTCCTCGGAATACCTTCGAGTACCTGCACAGGAAGAAGACAAAGGAGACCCTGGCTAGAGCAGGGGACCCTCCGATGCCAAAGTCAGGCTAGGAATCTGGGTCTTATTGTATTGAGGGAGTTCGGGAGAGAGTTTTTGCGTACCTTTCATCTTTGGAGTCTCTCCTATTTATAAGAGGAGGAGGATCCCGCCGTATGGGGATTCTTTCCTGATATTTTGGAGATTTGATTTAGATAGTATTTTGTTTATGGGTACTTCCCGATTCCGAGATTTCCGGGATCGGGGATCCTTTTACAAAATTCTCTCTCCTTTGCTTGACTCGGCCTCAATAGATCTGTAATCTCGGCTGGCTCACATAGGAGACTTTTTGCCTACTATCGGACGAAACTGGGTCGGTTCAGGGCCGATATTTTTCATTTATCCGATAGCCGATACTACAACCGACCATACGTGGGTTGTTTTTATAATCGGTCAGGTGGCTTTCTGATTTGGGACCTTATCTCCTTAGACATTGCTGCCTCATTAACCGAGTCAACTTGATGTGTCCTATACTTGCCCAAGGCTCTCGACTCTCAACTTCAGTCGAGATTCATTTCCTACAAATCCGAACAAGTCTCTCCTTTGGCTTTATCTTGTTCGATCATAATTATTAGCTCGGATCCTTCAGTCGGTTTTAGTAGAGTTGGTCCACTCCATAACCGAGTCTCCGAACTTGTCATAGTTTTATCCCAATAGTTATAATTGACAAGAAATAACTTATATTCATGGTCTGCACATAAGTTAGAATTTATTTATGTTATATAGGGTTCATAATCAAAACCATCCATGCATAGATAATAAAGTTTAACCAAACTAACCTAAGGACACATGTTAAGAGATACGACGACAAACCATCAATGTTGTAGGCTATATGCTACATGGACTTACTTCACCCGATGCCATGTCACGATGATTGTTATTTCCTTCTTGTTGTGATGGGCGGTGGAGTTTCATTTTTCTATGGAATTAGTGGTGAGCCTGTGATTGTCGGTGGACTTTCGTTTGACGAGTTGTGACTAGGTGCAGTCGCTATTAATTAGTGCTTTTTTAATAGACGTTGGATTTGCATTTATATGATAGTTGTTGTCATGCATTGTATTTATGTGATGGGTGATAGATTTGAGTAGACAGACTTGACATGATTAGTAATGGGTGGTAGGGAGTCACTATCTATAACTAGTGTTTTCTTAATTAGAATAGCCACTCCTTTTTTTTTATCTTCTTTATTATTACTATATTTTTATTTGCTTATAAGGAATGTTTGTAAACCTTTTTTTACTAGTGTTATTTTGATTAATTACAAATGTAACTTCAATCGTGTCAGTTGATGGCTACATGCTTGAATTTTTATTAGAATGTGTACTTAACCCAATTCAACTCGATTTGAGGGAGGGCTTGGTCTTCAACATGACCTAGCCATTCAAGTTACACCCCCACCACATTCACATATTAGTAGAAGAAAAGGAAGTTGCATATGGAAGTTCCTGTAAAATGTTGTATGGGAATATTTCTTATTACAATTTTACTACACTCATCAAGCATGTAGAGGATCTTAACATCACTATGAGAAATTGAAGGGTGACACCCATTTTATTTGTTACCTTGGGCTGATCTTGAACATGCATTAACCCAAAAATCAAGTAGAGTAGGCCCCATGTGCAATGAATACCAGTGGTTCGAAAGAAAATGCAAGGGGTCAAGGTACATGTTGACTCACCTGATGAGTGGGCCAGCATGCCTTTTAAGACCGGGCTTGTTTACAACATAACCACACCTTGTACATGGCTTGAATCCCACATGCATTTCACATTGGCATATATGGCACTTTTCACGTCGTCAATCTCTTCTCACATGAATTGCGTCACATTATTAGAGTATAGGTATTTATGTACTGACTGCATGTGTACATACATTTGGACATACTATAAATAGTTATATAGATACTACTTTAATTCTAAATATTATATTTTGGATAATGGTATTGTATCTATTCTATTGAAAATGAAGATGATATATAGAAGAGATGGAAAATCATAAACATAGGAACCAGATCTTACCACATATGCATGTAAGCATCCATGCACATACTACGTACTACATCGATATCCTGTACTCATCTCTCCCTTGTTACCAGGAGAACTCTTCACTTGGATAGTCCTAACACTCCAACTTGTGTCCTTCAAATGCACTAAAATAATCTCTATAATATATACAGCGAGGAGAATATATGAATGCTAGGGATATTTAAAACTATGTATTATTTAAAGACATCTATGAGGGCAATTAAATAGTAATTTGTAAGTCAAACTCAATTTTGTGAGAAAATATTTATTAGTTTTTTGTTAAATGAGACCCCACTTTTCTGATGGTAGATACACATGCATGAACAGATCTACACTTGGCAAAGCAATCATTCCAATTAAACCATTCAAACTATTATTGTCGACTCAACGTACCATTAACCAAAACATTATGGGATTGTTTATTTTTTAGTTCACTTTTGCAAATCTTTGTAAAGAGGTAATAATTATCTACTTATGTAATTTCGAGACTATTCTCAATATTGTAGACTACACACTACACTAAAATTACAAATTTGGATCGGTTTCAAACCGTTTCAAATGTAAGAAAAAAGACAGAATTTGCGCATCTGACACTACCGCGAGACTTCTCTCTCTCTCTCTCTCTCCCTCCCGGTCGCGAAGGATTTGAAAGATCTAAAACCCCTCTCTGCTAAAAGACCCAAAACCCCTCTCTCACTCCCGGTTGCAAAAAAAAAAAAAAACTCTCTGCTGATAGATCTGAAAGTGTGGCTCTCTCTGCTACGTGTTACAAAAGTCACAGGTGGAGCACTATACAAGCTCTTTAAGGAAAGGTCAGTTTATGTATAAATGATTTTCAATCAATTTTTTATTGTTTGCTTCCACATTTCGGATGTTTGGATTTAGGGGTTTCTAATTTTAATTTAATTTTTTTTTTTTGGCTAAAATTGAATGCTGGCATTAGAGTTTCTAAAATTTATCTGTAATTTGTCGTATGTTGCTATTGAGGAGAATTTCTCTTAGAAAATGTTTTAGAGGGAAAGCCAGTTGTGTCCATCTTCCATGGACAACATAGAGAAGGTCGAAGATCTCATCAGCCTTGGAGATGTCAAACGAGTACTGTTTGGAGAACTCAAATGTATTCTTTTGAGGATTAATTCCAGCGAGAGTCTAGACATCTATTCACTTCAAGGTTGGACATTCTTATGGCTATTTGGCCACCACCTCGGTGATGGCCAACTCGTAGTTAGGGTCATGATAATATGTACCCTGTGACGAGTTCATTCTCTCACTCTTCTCTTGGAGAATCCATTCATAGAAGGTTGCTTAGGTCGACAATTTGAAAAGATCCCCAAAGTGCATGCCCTCAAACTTTTTAAAAATCTTGAGATCTATGTTGTTGAAGGTGAGTTTAATAAACTCGACCTCAGGTAAAGCCACAGAGCACCAATTCTTATTATTATTATTATTATTAATAAGATGATAAATCACTTAACCATCTCTCTAGGCAACTATCAAAGTATGAAAAGATCGGTCATAGAAACCTCATGCTCCATTTAGTGGAATTGCATATGAATTCTCTCCTTCGTCTCAAGCCAAATTTGGATCAATTTAGGAGGGAGGTTGATATAGCATGAGAAGGCTACTCCTGTAAGGGAGTTACCGAACAACATGGGTTCAAAATTTTTTTATAGGTCAAGACTTCACTACATTGCATGGTGAAATGATCAATGTGCTCAATGGTGGTGGATTCATCCTCCTTGGAGAAGAGAGTGAACTCCAAGACCCTATACTCTCCTGGTAATTCAAAATATTAATTTAGCCAGTGAAGATAAGGTTTGCGGTAGATGGGTTGAGCAACCCATTGGTCATTCGGTTGTATGTCATATTCTTAGATAAGTCTAATGACATCATTACAACTAATTGAGCATCGCAGTTGTGCTCTACGGAGGGTATTGCATTTGCATCTATCGGGGGTTTATGAATCGAGGGTTGTCCCCCCTGAGTATCTCGGCCCTTGTGTAGCCTTGATGAATTGTTGACACCACAAGAGGTTGCTTCCCAAGGTAATCAGCTCCAATGTAATAATTTTGCGACGTCGATGGTATAGGAGGTTGCACTCAAAGCTAGTTGATGCTTGCATGGAGTTGTCCCCCATGCATATAGTTGTTTTGGGGATCTCCGTAATCTTACTAGTTGTTTTGGCCATTTCTCCTAGCCACCACTAGAGGTGGTAGAGGGTGGCCTTAGGCTTTGACCTAGCTGACCCTTGTGATTGGAGGTTTAGATGACTGTTTTTTTAAAATTTTTTTTTTAATTTTTATTATAAATTTCTATGGGGGATTATTGGTAGGTTGATGGTTCATCATTATCATAAGCCTCTCGAAGAAACGTTCGATTATCCTAGTGAGGCCTCTGCATGGGCCACGTTTTCCTTCTATGAGTTGTTGCAAATATCCTCACATGTTGAAGATGTAATGTGTGATGTCATCAAGCATGACACTTGGTTGAAAAAGAGGATCTTGCATTCGAATCGATGTGTTCTGCCTGTTCTTCTTCTTCTTGTGGCTCTCCCATACATATCCTTAGGGAGATTACCAAAACTTGAATTTGCTTTATCAACCATATTAATTTATTGAGAAACGCTAATATAGCGTTTTGTTATGAACGATCCAAATTCGGTCAAACATGTGCAATCAAGAAAAATGTCAACCATGTCAGAGTTATATTTAACTCAAATCAATTGAACGCTTATGACCTCATGTGTCAAATTAGATGAATTAGGATCATAACTGTGAAGGTTGATTTGAATGTTCAACTACCAATTATAACAACAATCGGGCAATTTTAAAAGGGGAGCGTTAGTCCTTCAGATTAGGATCTTTTTGCCTTGAGCTAATGATTTTTCTTTCAATGATAATAACATACCAAATTTCTTAATGAATCAATAATTGTCAGACATGATTAAAAATAAGGTCAATCATTGATTTTATTAATCGAAGTGAAGAACAATATAATAAATGAAGAGGAGAAAACGAAACTAAGTAGAGAAGAAAATAAATACCTATAGCTACTTGTGCCTGCAAAATGATTGTGAAAAATACTAGATGGTTGTGGTATGTAATTAGTAGAATGTAACTGTTGATTTACCAAGTAAGAACTCGATGATCAAGGAATTCGATAATGGAGGTCATGGATATTTAACTTACTCTTAGGGCATACTATAGTGATGGCATCAGGTAGCAACGAATCTCTAAACGAAGGGCTTTAGACTTGTTGCAACATAGTTGGGTAGATGTGGAGTATTTAAGTTAGGAAGCTAAACTGAAGATAGGTAGCATTGCATTGTAGAGAGATTAATTTTGTATGGAGAAGGCCTGGAGCTCTTTGTCAATTGTTGCTTTTATAGGCTTCTAAGAAATGGTTGCCATATATGATTCTATATGAATCTTTGATTGTGCAGCAGCCGTATTGTAATAAAATTTGGAATCCTTATTATATAGTGATATCATATATGATCTACTTTTAATTCCAGATGTGCTTTCCTTTATTCGCTCTTAATTTCTTATCGCTTCTTAGAAATCATCGATCGTCTCTAGAAAAACTTTCCTTTTGATATTCATCTATTCCTATTTTGGGATGGCCACACTCTATATAAGCTGGATTATGTAAAATCTATCATCGATAAGTCTTTGAAAAATTCTTTGGTAAATAAATGGCCACACATGTGGCTCGTAAGCCGATCATGTGTCCTCCTAGTAATGTTTCCTTTCTTTCGTTGTATACGTTGGTATGACTCTGAACAAAGTTACTTTTGGCAAGTTACGTGTTTGTAAGGGAAAAATCATTGATTTCTTGTTGTGAAAGTATGATTGCCTCCTGTTGATGCAGAAAACTGGATAGCCTTCCCTAGGCCTTTGAATACTTGTACAAGGAACGAACAAAGGAGAACCTGGTAAGAGCAGGGGACCCTCCGATGCCAAAGTCAGACCAAGGAATCTGGGTCTAGCTGAAAGTAGGGTTTTAGGTTCAAAATTGTGTTTAGGTCCGAGTAGTCTACGCAGACCCGCCATTTCCCGTTAGCCTTCTTGACGAGGACGACGTTTGCAATCCACTCGGGGTAATGTACCTCCTCTATGAAGCCGGCATCGAGTAGAGTGGAGACTTCATCGGCTATGGCTTCATACCGCTTGGCGTCGAATGGTCTCCTCTTTTGCTACACGGGTTTGTGATCCAGGTCCATGTTCAGCCTGTGGACCATGACGTCTGGAGAGATTCCGGGCATATCTTCATGTGACCATGCAAAAATGCCCTTGTGCTGCCGTAAAAAGGCTAGCATTTCGGACCGCTGCTCAGGGTTTAGTGATGTTCCGAGCTGGACAGTTCTGCTCGGATTCGCCTCGTCGAGTGGTACTTTCTCCAGGTCTTTTACGGACGATCCTTCCGCGGGTCCTCGGGGGTCTAGCATGTTGACAGCGAATGCTTGTTTAATCGACCCCTTCTTGACTGCTATAGCATCTCCGAGCTTCATGTTGATCGCCTCGGAGGTATCCTGTTTCGCTCTCGGCGGGAAACTTCATCATCAAATGATAGGTAGAAACGATTGCTCTCATTGCATTGAGGGAAGGCATGCCCAGGATAACGTTATGTACAGATGACACATTGATGACAAAGAGTCCACCATAAGTGTGACCTGATGTTGTCCTTCCCCAGCAGTCACCGGGAGGGAATGGCTCCTTCAGAGATTACTCTCTCTCCAGCAAAGCCGTGCAGGGGGGTATTCACAGGTCTGAGATGAGACCTTGGAATCCTCATTTTTTCGAAGGCTTTGGAATAAATTACGTCGGCCGAGCTCCCGATGTCGACCAAGATACGGTACACCTTACGGTTTGCTATGCTCATAGTAACTACTAGAGCGTCATCGTGCGGGTGCTGGATTCCATGTGCATCATCTTCCGTGAAGGTTAAACTACAAGGGCTGACTCGGAGTTTCTTACTGGGCCGCTCGGTCTAGTGAACGTAATGCTTTGGATCGGACTTTCGAGAGTGGGCTTTTCGAGCACGGTTAGAATCTCCTCCACCGGATGAGCCTCCAAAGATGGTGCAGATTTCGGCCAGCTCTTCTGTGGTACTATTCGGCTGTTCTTGCTCTCGCTCCTCTTTTCGAGCGGTTCTTTCTCCCTTAGTGTAACAGCGCAGATGACCCTTACGAATAAGAGTCTCGATCTCGTCCTTGAGGTTCACGCAGTCGGCTGTGTTATGGCCGTGATCCCGATGAAAGCGCCAATATTTACGTTTGTCGTGATGTTCTGGGTCGGCCCTCATACACGCGGGCCAATTCAGCAGCTTTTCTCCTCCGATGTCCAATAGAATCTGTTCGGTGGATGTGTTAAGGGGGGTGTAGGAACGGAACTTTCCCTCCGGCCTTCTGCTCGGGCAACGATCGCGAGGGGCGTGGTCATCGGGTCCTTTGCTGGACGACTGAGCTTCTTCGTTCCTTGGCCTCTTCCCTTTACCATTCGACTCTGTCACTTGGACATTTTTGCGAGCATTGGAGAATTCCTCAGCATTAGTGTACTTCTGAGCTATGGCAACGAGTTCTGCTAATGTCTTTGGTGGATTCTTTCCATTGGAGAAGGTGAATTTTTCTTCTTTTAGACCGTTGAACACGGCAGTAAGTGCCATCTTGTCGTCGTAATCTTCTACTAGTAATGCTTCCTCATTGAAGCGAGCAATGTAGTCCTTTAACGACTCTTTCGGCTCTTGCTTGATGGCGAACAGGTGAGTATTGGGTTTTCGGCTCCTCTTACCACTTATGAATTGAGTAAGGAATAGTCGAATCAGCTCTGCAAAGGAACCGATGGAATAAGGTTTGAGCTGCCGGTACCAACTCCGAGCGGATCCTGTAAGGGTGATCGAAAATCTCCTACACATCATTGCATCCATTGCCGTCTAGATTTGCATCCATGAACGATAAGCCTCCACATGCTCGGATGGGTCGCCAGACCCGGAGTACTGAATGATGGGAGGTATCCGAAATCTCTGTGGCATCACCTCATCCATGAATGTAGAGGTGAAAAGAGGCTCGGTCTCTTCCATCATTGCTTGAACAACTGCTGGACTGACGACGGTGGTTGCTTCTTTTCCAGTGTCTGAATCTGTTGTTGCAGCTTCGTAAACCGTGCTTCCCAAGGATCTTTATTTTCAGCTACTATCTCCTGAGCATTTTCTATTTCGGGAGTCTTCCTCCCCCTCCTTCGTTCTAGCTCGTGGCGGAGATCCGTTGATGCTAGGGCCGATGTGACCAAGGTGTTTGTTGGAGCTTGAGTTGCTATGTTTCGAGCCGAAATTCGGATTTGGGTCGGGGGAGGATTCTGGATAGAAGCCGTTGCCCGAGGGGGTTGACGCGGGGGCCCCTCAGGCCTCGTACTCCTCGGTGCAGAATGAGCTTCCACAACTGGACCAATCAGCTCAGGAACTGGGTTTTCCTGAGCGGGATGTGGCTGTGGCTCCTGTTGTTGTTGCTTCATCTGGTTGATCTTGTCACGTAAGGCTTGTATCTCGCTTTGCATGGCGCGATACTTGCTTGCCCGATTGCGCGAATGCTGAGAAGGCCCTGAGGCCGATTCGCCATGAAGTAATGAAGAAGAATGAGTCTGCTCTGGTTCCACAGCTACCACTTTCTTCTTTCCTCTTGCCATTATGCTTCAAGGATAAGAACTTGACCTTTCGTATCAAGTTTCCCACAGACGGCACCAAAAAAGTTGATGACAAAATTTGAGTCACCCTCCGCTCTAAGCAACGTCCTGGTCATGCGCAAAGGATTAACAAAGGAGACCCTGGCTAGGCCGGGGGACCCTCCGATGCCTAAGTCAGGTCAAGGCAATCTAGGTTTAAAGTGGAGAGAAGAGGGAGAGTGCGAGATATTGTGTACTTGTATCAATGAGGTCTCATTGTATTTATACCTGAACATCGGACGGTCTGGGTCCGTTATTCTCTACACGATTTACTTAATCAGCGGGATACTAAGATCATGGAGATATTATCCGCAATCCTGAGATCATGTAGCGTATCGCGGCTGAAGTAATCGGTCATGTTCGCTTATGGTAGTTTCCAAGTTCAGTGTGAGGAGCCCATACCTTGCTTTGGGCTCGGCTTGGGTCGAGCAGCCAAGGGTGTCCGGTTAGGGGCATCTGCCTCGGACGTGCTCAGGCCTTCGTCATATATTCGCTTGACGCAGATCGTGTCACGAGTCGAGCTTCGGCACGGAGGGGACGTGTCAGGGCAAAGCCTCATTTTGAGCATTCTGAAAGCTCTTCCTCCGAATTTCGAGGTGAGTGTCGGTCCGTGCCTAGTCGTGACGAATCTTTCCCGCTGCCCAGACAGATGGTAATATTTGTTTCTGGTCGGATAGTAGGACAGCCTGGAATATTTGTTCTGTGTGTTACACCAACTACTCTGTGCCCAATCCGAGCCAACTACTGACCTCGGACTAGAAGCGCCAATATGACTTAACTGGGATTATTCTTCAGTTGTGCTTATCATTTCAGATTCCTGTATGTCCGACTTGATCAAGAAGACGTCAGTCCTCAGAATTGTAAGGGGTCGGGATCTTCCCATAACACTTTTCATGAGAGTTGGTATTATTTTACCGCTTGGAAGAAGACGGGAAAGACCTTAATCATGGATGTCCCGACCTCAAATAAAAATTGGAAGGGTAAATCCATGTTATGGTCACCTTTGTAGATCATCGCCTGGGGCCTAGGGTAGATACTGCTGGGTCTAGGCCGGAACTAATAGAAGAGAGGCTACTTCAACCTTGACTTCTTTTGGCAAGTCATAGTTGCCCTTTCAGCACAGGGCGTATCATTGTATTTTTCGACTTGCTCTTAAGATGAGAGGTCGAGTCCGACCTCGCTTCCTGCTTGGTTTGACATTGGAAGTTGAGCCTTTGGTCGGAAGCTTGTGCCGATTCATTTTTCCCGTAACACCTATTACCAACTATTAATGAGCACGGACACGTGGCAACTTTTCACGGGTAAAACATGTATTGGGAAACGAATTGGCTACTCCCCTGCCACCTGTCAAGTAATCGTTGCTCTGTGGGCCCACCATGATGTACGTGTTTCATCCACGCCGTCCATTTATTTTTCAGATAATCTTACGGTATAAGACCAAAAATAATCTCAACTGGACCACATTGCAGGAAACAGCGTTGAATGAGCGTGGACCATTAAAAACCTTCCGGGGGCTAGAAAAGTTTTAGATCAAGCTGATCTTTGGTTTTTATCTTCGTCCGGTCGGTATGACCTAATCAATAGATTGGATGTCAAATAAACAGTACAGCGGGCCTTAGAAGGATTTTAACGGTGGATATCCAATCGCCATTGTTTTCCTGTGGTGTGTTCCACCTGAGATTTATATCCCTCTCAATTTTTTATTTTTATTTATTTATTTATTTTTTATTTTTTTTTTGTATAAAACTGTAAAATAATACGTAAAAATGAATGAAACACATACATCGTAGTGGGGCCCACAGAACACCGACCACCCGCCATGGGGCTGGTGGCAGGTGGAGCAGCCAATCCGTTTCCCATGAATTGCGTCGGGGGCGTTAACAGTTCTAGTTTTAAAAAAAAAGAAAAAAAAAAAAAAACCGGGGCATCGTCCATCCATGGTGGGCCAGGCAGACCAATGGTCTGGATAAAGAAAACCGTATAATCCATTTGTCAAACAAAAACCCGGGTACTCCGTCTAAAAGAAAGTAGAATCCCAACACCACAGTTTAGAATTTCGAAATTACAGCGTTTCTGTCCGTCTGTCAGACGAAGTGAGACGTGGGATGAATCGGAGTTAGTTCATCTCAATGGACGGAATGCTCAACCCTTTGGCGCCTTTTCCTACATCGCATCGGGCAGAGTGTGATGATGATACGGAAGAACTTAGAAATTACTAATAACTTGCATACGTGGAACATAATTATTAAATTAAACCGTCCAAATTATTATAATAGTATAGATGCATAGTTAATAAAAAAAAGTTAATATTTATTTTTTTGGTATTTGACCTTAGGATTGTTAAACATTTATTGAACGGTTAAGATTGAAAAATAATCAGCGGTCTTATATCCAGAAGATGTGTCCAAGAATCAGGGGTTCTGATTCTTCAGAAAATCTGATATTGATATCGTCATCTGGAGACTACACATTCTAGTCGGTTTTATACGAGTCAATATATGCCACGGGTTGAATTTCTGAGTGCCTGCGTATCAAGCGTCATATTCAGCCCGAGTATCATTTGGCTCCTCAAAAGAAAATACGAGAAATTAGGAAGCCTGACGAGATAAATTCTATAAGCCAGACAACGATAAATTGCCGTTATTTTCTCGTCTTAAAGCTCTGAATTCCGACGAATTATGGGAAAAGAACGGTAGCGCGCCGGACCACTTGAATTCGTCGTCCACCCGGAAGCGGATTGGCTGGTGTACCCCATACCACTGTGTGTTGACGTCACCAAGTTCTGGGGGACCCAACGTGAGGTATGTATTATATCCAAACCGTCCGTCCATTTGGCGAGCTCGTTCTAAGGTTTGAGCCAAAAATTACTACAGATCCAAAGATCAAGTGGACCCCACTGCAAAAAGCAGTAGGGGAATTGAACGTCTACCATTGAAACCCTTCCGGGGGCACAGAAGTTTTATATCAACATGATATTTGTTTTTCCTCTTCAGCTATGTATGTATGACCTTACGAACGGATTAGATGGAAAATAAACGTTATGGCGGGCCCTATAAATGTTTTATCGGTGAGAATCATTGTCCTACTACTATTTATGGTGTGGTCCACTTGAAATAGGGTATAACTCATTTTTGTAATAATGCACTAAAACGATCTTGTAAAATAGATGAACGGCGTAGATGTAAGAAATACATCATTGTGTGGCCATACTCCGGTGGTAGACTCTCAGGAGTTTCAACACCTGGTTGAGGGTTCGAGTGCCCATAGGTAGTGAAATCCCACCATGGTGGCGTGAGTGTGGTGGTGTGTGTGCGTGTGAAAAAAAAAATAAAAAAAATTTGATCGCCTCTGAGCGTCAGTGCTCGTCTTAGCACGACACGTACACGTATTGCCAATGTCGATCACAATAGATGGGCCATAGCCTATAATTCATACAAAGGACAGGGCATTGCTGATCTTGACCGTCCATTTGCATGTCACTGATCGATTGTTCAGATTATCTGATCAACTCGTGGCACACCAAAAGAGCTTACCAGATAAATGGTGTGCACCAAATAAGGTGATACCGCGATAGTGAGGCTACGATTTAATAACTTGATAGAAAGACAATAAAGGAGGAGGAAGGTTCTCCTTCGCCTTGATATTTAGTTGTCCAGTTCTTTTCAGGAAGACTATAATAATGTTCTTGAATATATTATGCTGTCCTAAAAAAAAAACCATGATGAAGCTCTTGACATTAATAGGTTTGGTAACCACACTTACCACACGTGCTAACCTGTATGTGTACGTGCGGGTGGGACATCTGACCCTTCATAACTTGGTCCTCCATGGCCATATGGAAAGACAAGCTTGTACCACTTCTATCTAATCGATCAAAGAGTTGGTATTATTGGAATAGTGTTATTTATGGTCTATGATCTAATCACAGTTGGGCCTACTAAATGAACGGTTGCAATCTCATCCCTTTTATGGCCTATGCATGTATGCGGCACCAATGCCTCTTGTCCCTTCATAGCACTGGATTTTATTGGAATTTGATACTTTCGAGGACTTATTTAATAATCTGGCAACGCCTGTGCCTGATATGCGGGTGAGGAATCCCCTTATTAAAGTTAAAATCTCAAAATAAGATTTAGTTGAACAACCAAACCTTCAATTTTCGGACACATGTTTTCTGAATAAGGACCGTTGTTTTTTTTTATTTCCATCTAAAATGTCGACCACTCCAACTGCATTATCAAATTAGTGTAATTTTTTGTTTACGCTGGCCCACGATTTTGGCCGTTCAGTTTGAATTATTTACATGCCACGTGCACAGTTTCAAACGGCCCGCTTATCATCCATCACATGCTGCCAGAGTAGCAAATTATTTTCCTGGATATTTTTACTGATGCTACAATAATAATTGAGAATGTCACGTGAGAAGAAGTTGGAAAGTTGAATGATGCGGTTCCCTATGCCGTATGAATGAGCCATGCTCACGTCATTCTAACAGGCACCGCACCCCGCCAACCGTCCATGTTGCTTGGCAGCTGTCTATGAAGGGATGTGCGTTTGCCACCATTCACTTAAGTTGTGGTAACTAGTAGCCATCAGACAATGTGGCATTCATAGACCAAAATCCCAACTGCCGGGATGAGGTGCCTCTCTTGCATATTTATTAATTCCATTTTTAAATATATATTTATTATTTTTATTATATATAAAGCCAGTATCGAAGCAAAATTATTACATAACTTTATTTAAAGACATAAAAAGATTTTTAAATTAAAAATAAGAGTATTTGAATAATTAAGATAATTAAACTTTAAATTAAAAGTAAAAACATTTAGGTAAATAAGTTAAATTTTCTTACTGCTTTCTTAGAAATCATAAAACAACTTTAATGATTCGTGAGGATATAATAGTTGATACATTGGTACTGAGAAATTTTACATGCGGTGGCTTTTATGTAGGTGGATTTTAAACTAGAAGATAGATTTTTTTTTTAAATTTTTTTTTTTTTCATAAATTGCTAGTCCTAGGAAATTTAATGAACGGTGAAAATGTAAACAGTCATTAGTCAAAAATAAATATGTTCATTAATCAAAGTTACTATAATTAAATCACTTTAAATTTTGGACAATAACCTATCTAAAGTGTTGCACGAATATATATATATATATATATATATATATATATATATATATATATATATATATATATATATAAGTGTACATGTGTGTGCAGTTTCAAAGTACCTTAGGTATTAAAGCATCATATTAAATAACTGGTACTTTTCCACCCAAATCATTCCTCTCTCTCAACATTGGCAAGCATCACATGCATTGTTTGAGCCATGTCTCCTGGTCTCTATTATATAGTTAGGGCAGGAATTTTCATACGACTAGTTTTAAACATGGCTAAAAATAACTTTGCTTTATTTGAGAGTATTTGAGGGTTTTAGGTCAAATAAAAAGGTATTTATATAACTTACAATGAGTCCTGCATATTTAATAACGTGTGTGACCTTGTGAATAGGTTGGATGACAAATAAACATCATGGTGGGCCCTAGGAAGGTTTCAACAGTGGGAATTATTGTACTCATTGCTTTATGTGGTGTGGTCCACTTAAACTTTAGATCTGCCTTATTTTTCGGATCATGACCTAAAATAATTTCGCCAAATGGATGCACTATGTGGAGGGGCACACAAAACTTGGTGATGTCAACACACCACTGAGGTCAGTCCATGCAATCCGCAGTGAGGGTATTTGAGGATCTAAAGCCAAATAAAAATGTATTTACATAATTGTGAGTCGTGCATGTTTAACAACCTGTGGCTGAGATTCTAAGTGCCCACAAAGAGGCGAGAAAATATTCTAAATTTTACTTACTCCCTAATTCCACATTGAAAATTATATTACCACTTTGGATAGGGGCAGGTGGGTGTGACTTTCACTAAACACGAAAGCAACCACTTCCTATGCATGAGATCCACTACATCCATAGGTGCGCCGCCCATATGTTTAACTCAAAATCGGGCCAATCCAAAATTCAAGTGGGCCACACCAAAGGGAACAATTGGGTTGGAGATGCCCACTATTACAAGTTGTTCAATGGGTCCACCATGGTGCATTTATATCATCTATCCATTCACCGACTCAACCCAGTAAGTTGAAGGGACAGCCCCAAAAAAATCAAGCCCTTCATAGCTCATGTGAACCACACCACGTGAATGTAGAGATATTAAGCATCATTTTATATTGTTTCCTACCGTGTGGTTCATCTAAGTTCTTAATCAGCTTGAATTTTGGAATGCAGGTGACGATTCGGTATTGAAGCTGATGGACATGGTGGATATCCCCCCACATGATGCTCCATCAGAGAAAGTAATACCATCATACATTTATTCGAGTCATGCTAGCATTGTCCCTTTCACAACCACTACTACTCCCCTCTCACGTCTTCTCACGTCTTGCAGACAGCGCCCTCTATTACCTCTCCTACCTTTTCAAGCTAGCTTCGCTCTCGCTGTGTGCATTAAATGTGTGATGTTTACTACTCTACTAATATTGACATCGCAGCCAGTCGATGTGTCATCGAATTTATTTCAGATTTTCACCATGCTCGCTCGACATATTTTGTTTCCTATTTCATCGTAGCTTCTTTCTAAAACTATATAAAGAATTGTATACAGACTGAGAGGGTATTCTAAGAAGTTCTAAGTATTTCTAAAAGAGTTTTAAGGTTTCAAGGGGTGGAGAAAATGTGAAGTTTGAGGATTGCTCAAGCTAGATAAGTCTTCTATCTTTGTAACATGTACTTTCATAGTGAAATTTTTGTCGCTTTGTGCCATGATTTTTTCCCGCAAGGGTTTTCTACGCTAAATCTTTGTGTTCTTATGTATTTGCTTAATGCTCTTGGATTGCTATCCTAGATCCATATTTGTGTGATTCTACATACCAAATCCCAACAAATGGTATTAGAGAAATCGTTGGGGCACAGATCTAAATCTGAAGGATTAGTAATAATGGAAAACGTCAAGGTTGATATTGAGAAGTATTCAGGTAAAAATAATTTTGAGTTATGGAAAGTTAAAATGATTAACCTATTAACAAAGCAATGTGAGATTAAGGCTCTTGAGGAGCGGAAATCGACTATGAAAGACGAAGAATAGGAAACCCTTGATAGTAATGCTTTAGCCTCCATCTGTTTCTGTCTCACGAATGAGGTTCTCTATAATGTTTTGAGGGAAAAAACTGCGACTAGTTTCTGGGCAAAGTTAGAGAATATCTATGCGAAAAAGTCTTCTGAAAATCCCCTACACTTGAAGCTACAGTGCTATACCTTTAAGATGCCAGAGGGTGGAGATTTGGAAGCCCACATCAGCAACTTTAATAAATTGATGTGTAAATTGTTGGATATGAAGGAAGCGGTCAAAGATAAGGGACAGACATGTATATTGTTGAATTCTCTTCATGTATCTTATAAGTCATTCAAGGACACGATGTACACTGTAAATAAAACCCTGAGTGTCGACACCGTTATCTCAGCCCTTCAAGGGAAGACCATGAGAAAACTACACGGTGACATGGGGATATCTTTCGATGCACTGATTACGAGGGGCAGATATTCTGAGCGAGGTACATGATCTTCTAGACCTAGATCCAAATCCAATGGCAAGGGCAAAGAAAAATTAAAGTTCTGGAACTGTGGGATGTCTGGACACATGAAGAAGGATTGTAAAAATCTTAAAGCGAAGAGAGAAAATTCAGCGACTTCTTCCAAAGAGGCCAATGTGGTCACATCTGATGAAAAGACAAGTGGTGGTGATGTTCTGTCTATTTTTATGATTGGTCACTTACACGACAATCATAAAGACGAGTGGATACTTGACACAGGAGCATCATATCACATGACTCCTCATCGGAGTTAGTTCGCCAGTTATAAGGAATGCGATGGCGGACAGGTTTTTATGAGCAATGGTAATGCTTATAATGTTGTGGCTATTGGTACGGTGAGCATCAAGATGTTTGATGGGATGGAGCGTACCTTAACTAATGTCAGACACGTTCCTGATATGAAGAAAAGTCTAATTTCTCTTGGTGCACTCGAGGCTATAGGTTGCAAGTTCACCGGTCTTAATGGTGTCTTTAAAGTTTCAAAGGGGGCACTCGTGGTTATAAGAGCGCAAAGGCATGAAAACCATTACAGGTTAATCGGGAGCACTTCATTAGGTAGAGTGGCAACAACTATTGCAAATTCCACATCCTAACGTATGTGACATGCTCGTCTGGACCATATGAGCGAGCGAGGTATGAAGGTACTATCTGATCGTTATTTGATTACAGCTTTTAAAAATTCTGATTTAGATATATGCGGGCATTGTATATATGGTAAACAATCTAAATTATTTTTTAAAACTGAAAAACATGTATGTAAGGGAGTGCTTGATTATGTGTACTCTGACGTATGGGGGCCATCGTCAGAAGTTTCCATTGGGGGTTGTCATGGTTTGTTTCATTCATTGATTACTACTCCAGGAAAGTTTAGATTTACTTCATGAAATGTGAATCTGAAGTTTTCACCATATTCAAACAATGGAAGGTAATGGTGGAAAAACAGTCAGGGTGAAAAATAAAGGTTTTAAGGACTGACATTGGTGGAGAATTCACTTCCAGTGAGTTTAATAAATATTGCAAGGATAAATGGATCATCAGGCACAACACAGTGCGCCACACGCTCGAATAAAACGGTGTTTGAGCGAATGAATCAGACTCTCTTAGAGAGGGCCCGATGCATGTTAAGTAATGTCGCGTTGGGCAAGGACCTATAGACAGAGGCCATTAACACAACTTGCTATTTGGTGAACCGGTCCCCGCCTACGGCAATTGAATGTAAAATCTTAGAGGAAGTATGGAGTGGTCATAAGTTAGACTACTCAGATTTGCGTATAGTTAGTTGTGAAGCGTACTCTCATGTACCGTCAGTTGAGAGAGATAAGCTAGACTATAGAGCCAAAAAGTATATTTTTGTTGGCTATGGTGTTAGTGTGAACGGTTACAGGTTATTCGACAAGGTCACACATAAGGTCATCACTAGCCGTGATATCAGATTCAATGAAAGTTCTCTATTCCACAAGAATGATTAAGAGGAGTAAGAGGAACTTGAAAGGTTGATCGTAAACGTCGAGATTGACACAGATGATACTCAAGCAGAGAAAAATGCGCAGACAGAGGTACGGGATCAGATGGAGCAGCTACTTGCGAGAAGAAACACATAGCGTGATTGCAGGTTACCGGTAAGATAAAGGGACGACTCTAATATTGTATATACCCTCGTTATATATGAGGGGGACCCGTCTACTATTCAGGAGCCTCTTAATGAGCTTAATGCAAAAAAGTGGAAGGTGGTTATGGATGATGAGATGAACTTGTTGCACAAAAATCACACGTGGGAGCTGGTGGAGCTTCTAGTAGGCTGAAAAGCGATCAGATGCAAGTGTTTATTCAAAAGAAAATAAGATATATACAAAGCTAGATCGGTAGCGAAGGGTTATGCTTAGAGAGAATGAATCGACTTCACAGAAATATTCGCGTCAGTGGTTAAGCAAGTGTCTATCAGATTCGTGTTGGCGCTGATTGCTCAATATGATCTCGATATGGAACAGATGGATGTCAAGATTGCATTTCTACACGGGATGTTGGAATAGAAGATCTACATGAAGTAACTAGAGGGCTACGAAATTAAAGGGGCAGGAAAAAAGGTTTACAAGTTAATGAGGTCGTTGTACGGCCTGAAACAGTCGCCTAGGCAGTGATATAAAAAATTTGATTCTTTCATATAGACTTAGAAATTTACTCGGAGTGAATACGATCACTATGTTTATTACAAGACACAGAGTGATGGCAGATTCATCATCCTAGTATTGTATGTTTATGATATGTTGATCGCCAGCCATTATATGTTTGAAATCAACGTACTGAAGACTCAGTTATCAGGGACATTTGAGATGAAAGATTTGGGGGCTGCAAATAGAGTTCTCGGCATAGATATTCATATAGACAGAAAGAGGAGCAGGCTTTGGTTATTACAGACAGAATACCTTGAAAAGGTGTTGATCAAGTATGGGATGAACTAGGCAAAGCCAGTGAGTGTTCCCCACGCGGCTCACTTCAAACTTTCCTCAGAACAATGTCCTAAATCAAATGAGAAAAAGCAGGTTATGTCTCGTGTGCCTTATTCGAATGTGGTTGACAGTTTCATATATGCCATGATTTGTACGAGACCAGATATTTCACAGGCAGTCGCTGTTGTGAGCAGATACATGTCAAACCCCGACAAGTAATATTGGGAAGTGGTGAAATGACTACTTCAATACATTCGAGGTACGAAAGACTACATCTTAACTTTTGAGAAGACGGGGGCAAAGTTGGTAGGGTATGTGGATTCAGACTACGCAGGCAGTTTGGTTCTAGAAAGTTGACTTCAGGTTACTGTAAGTGCTATGGTTAATTACTCCTTTGTTTTGTCAAATTTTGTGGTGCCAAAAACACTTTGTGTCTTGTGTAGCATGAGAATATTTATATGTTCAAGGCACTGCATCACAATGCTTCAAGTTGAGAATTAAGCTCTACTTCAAGACATGCAAGGTCAAGTACATTGTCCACTCCTGTAAGCTTCAAAGTCCAGAGTATTTTAAGAGCTACATAAAAAGATAAGTTCTTGTTCAAGACTCAAGTACAACTCAAGATCAAGTATAACTCAAGACTAAAGTATAAGATGAAGTATAATTCAAATCCAAGCTTTCGAAGATCTTATATTTAAGCTACATCAAGTATAGAGATCTCAAGTTTCATAATCTTTAAAGGTCAATCATCATCTGAAGAAATGAAGACTCAATGTCCATACTTTACATTTAAGGTATGAATGACCTTAGATTGACTTTAGGGTAGGTCATTTTGTATATATAAGTCAATTGAATCATTTTATAAGTGTTTGGTATGTTTTAAGACTAGTCCTGGACTTTATTCGACTAGTCCTATAACTGGCTCGACCAGTCTAAGAAATTCCAAGACCAGTCCTAAGTTGTTGCAAATTTTTAAAATTTTTTAGTTGGGCTACGACCAGTCCTGGAGTCTACTCGACCGGTCATGTGAACAGTGTCGACTCGTTCAAGACTAGTCCAACAGCTACGACTTAAACTACAACAACGAATTCTAGTTTCTCACGACCAGTCGTGTGCAAGTCATGACCAGTTGTAGAGGACTCACGACCAGTCGTGCAAGGCCTACGACCAGTCGTAGAACGGTTTTATCCGATCGCACTCAAAATTTCAAAATGGTGTTGGTCCTACGACCAGTCTAATGAATTAAATTTTAAAGCTCCTAAAGGTAAGTCTATTGCCCTTAAGTCTTCTAAAAATGTTTTTCAAGAAAATAATAGCAATTCTGATTTAGAAAACTCAGAAGATGATATGGCCCTTCTAGCGAAAAAATTTTACAAAATTTTTAAAAGTAAAAAGAGGGTTGATTTTCAAAAAGCAAATAATAAGAAAAGATCCAAATCTAAAACTTGAAAATCATTAAGAGACAGTCAATGTTACAACTGCCAAGAATATGGGCATTTGGCAAACAAGTGTCCTAAAAAGGATAAACCCAAAAAGAAGAGTATGTTGGCTACTTGGGATAAATCTTCCAGTTCTGAAGCCTTTTCTGAATCAGAAGATTTTGAAACCGAGTCGGGCAATGAAGTCAAAGTCCTTATGACTCTAGCCAAGTTCACTTTTTCAGATAACGATGATCTAATTAGTGAAGAAAATCTGAATAGTGATCATGAAAATGAAGAAGATCTTCAAGACGCTTACAATGCCCTATATAAGGAAAGTTGTAAAATTGCTATTAAATTAAAACTTCAAAAAGAAAAGCTTTCAAAGCTTAAAGAAAATTTTGATTCTCTTATTTTAGAAAAATCCTATGTTTCAGATTGTTTTGAAAAATGTAAATGCGATTTAGAATTCAAAACTTCCCTTATTGAAAATCTTAAATCTGAAAATGAAAAACTTAAACTTGAAGTCTCTTCACTTTTGAGTTTAAAGGACACATAGAGGTATGCCCAAGGTCATCCAAAGTTAGAAAAAACTTTTTTCTGGATCAAGAAAATGTGGCGACCGATCCGGTTTGGGTTACGATAGATATATTCCTCCTAAACAGAAGAATACTCCTCCTAAGTTTGTAAAAGGAGAGTCCTCAAACTCAAAAGAGAAAAGTTCTAATCAAAAGTTTTCTAAAAATACCAAAACATTTCAATCATTTAAACCTAAAAGTAATCATATCAACTATAATAATCAGAACCGAAACTCTTTAGCTGAGAAAATAGTTAATTTACTTAAGGAGCTCTTAAAATCTAACTCAGTGGGTCATTCTTACAACAACTACAAACATAAGAAGACCAACTATACTCCTAAACCCAAAACAGTTATGAAGTGGGTTCCTAAGGTTACTTGCTTGGTTGCCCACACGGCTTTTCAAGCTACTAGTCATTCAAAGTAGTACTTAGATAGTAGATGCTTAAGGCATATGACTGGTGATAAAGGTTTATTCACCGATCTTAAAGATATGGCTGATGGTTTAGTCACATTTGGTGATGGTAGCAACTGCAGGATTATTAGTTAAGGTACGGTTCAACTTTCCAACCTCCCCTTATTTGAGAATGTTTTATATGTAGAAGGTTTAAAACATAACTTATTAAGCATTGCTCAAATATGCGATAAAAATCATAGTGTTAAATTTTCTAACTTAGGTTGTGAAATTTTAAACAAAAATGGTTCAGTAATATTAACTGGTCATAGAACTTCTGAAAACTGCTACATCGTAAGTAATACTAGCTCATCTAATCAATCGTGTTACATGGTCCATACCGATGAAACTGAGTTATGGCATAAACGCCTTGGACATGTACACTACCACAACTTATATAGATTGAGCCAAAGAGAACTGATAAGAGGTCTACCTAAATTACAGAAAGTAGACAAAATATGTAGCGAATGCTCAATTGGTAAACAAATTAGGAGTACTCACAAAAAGGTAAACTCCGATGCCACATCTAAACCGCTCGAGCTTCTCCATATGGATCTTATAGGACCAACCATGACGGAGAGTCGAGGTAACAAAAAATATATACTGGTAATCATGGATGACTATACCAGATTCACCCGGGTAGCCTTCTTAAGGGATAAATCAGAAACCCTTGATGAAGTGAAAAGAGTTCTCAAACGACTCCAAATGGAAAAAGGTTCTCAAGTCTGTAAGATCCGTAGTGATCATGGATCAGAATTCGAGAATAGCAGTTTTGAGAAATTCTGTTGCGATCAGGGAATATCACATGAATTCTCTGCACCCAAAGCACTACAATAAAATGAAATTGCTGAAAGAAAAAATAGAGTGCTTCAAGAAATAGCTAATGCAATATTGAATAGTATGAAGCTATCTAAAAATCTTTGGGTTGAAGCTGTAAATACTGCCTGTTATATAATCAACCGGGTTTATACAAGTAAATCTAATAATAAAATGGCTTATGAAATGTGGTTTGATAAGAAGCCTACTATCAAATACTTTCGAGTTTTTGGCAACAAGTGCTATATTTTACGTGACCGTGAAAATCTAGGTAAGTTCGACACTGAAAGTGATGAAGGTATCTTTTAAGGATATTCTTTAAACAGTTGAGCATATCGAGTATTGAACAAAAGGAGCAGTGTGATTCAAGAGTCCATCAATGTGGTCATTGACGATCACTTGAATACACCTGCCCCAAGTTCAGATAATGATGAAGTTCTTTTATTTGACAAACCAAATACTTCATCAAGTCAAAACAATTTAGAATTGAGGACTGTTAAAGATCATCCAACCACTTAAATTCTTGGAAACCCTCTTACTGGTGTGCGGACTCGTAGACAACTAGAAGACGTATGTAATTACGTGTGCTTTACATCCTAGATAGAACCGGCTAACGTAAAAGAAGATCTTACTGACGAAAACTGGATAGTAGCGATGCAAGAAGAGCTTAACCAATTTATAAGAAATGATGTTTGGTATCTTGTTCTTAGACCTAAAGATAAACATATTATCGAAACTAAGTGGATTTTCAAAAATAAGTCTGATGAACTTGGTAATATAATTCGAAATAAGGCTAGACTGGTTGTACAAGGGTATACTCAAATTGAAGGAATTGATTATGATGAAACCTTTGCCCCAGTAGCTCGTCTTGAATCAATCAGACTATTTATATCCATTGCTTGCTTTAGAAAATTCAAAATTTATCAAATGGATGTAAAGAGTGCCTTCTTAAATAGCGATTTGCATGAAGAAGTTTATGTTGAACAACCAACGGGTTTTGAAAACTCTAAGAATGCTGATCATGTCTATCGCCTAAAAAAGGCGCTCTACGGTTTGAAACAAGTTTCCAGGGCATGTATGAAAAATTGACTAAGTTTTTACTAAATCATAATTTTCAAATGGGAAGTGTTGATCAGACTCTTTTTGTTAAGAAACATAACAATGATATCTTTATGGTGCAGATCTATGTTGATGATATTATTTATGGATCTACCTGTACTAACATGACTGTTGAGTTTACAAATTTAATGAAATCTAAGTTTGAAATGAGCATGGTTGGAGAATTAAATTATTTTCTAGGGTTGCAAGTAAAACAACAACCTGATGGTATTTTTATTTCTCAAACCAAATATGCCCTGAACTTAATTAAAAAGTTCAAATTCGAGAATGGAAAAAATTTTGATACTCCTATGAGTACAACTTTAAGACTCTCAAAGGACTCTACAAGTAAAAATGTGGATCCTAAATTATATCGTAATATGATTGGTAGTTACTTTATCTAACTACAAGTAGACCTGATATTGCTTTTAGTGTTGGTATTTGCGCTAGATATCAATCTGACCCTAAAGAGTCTCATCTAACTGTTGTTAAGCGGATTATGCGATATGTCACAAGTTTAGCTATTTTGGGTCTCTGGTATCCATATGATACTAGTGTTCAGTTGGCAAGGTACACTAATGCTGATTGGGCTGGAAATATTGATGATAGGAAATCAACCAGTGGTGGTTGTTTCTATATTAGAAATTGTTTAGTTTCTTAGTTTAGCAATAAGCAAAGTTCTGTATCGCTCTCAACTGCTGAGGATGAATACATTGCAACTGGAAATGCATGTACTCAGCTTGTATAGATGAATAGAATGTTAAGCGATTATGGAATTGCATAGGATTCAATGGTTTTATATTGTGATAATTCCAGTGTGATAAATATATCTAAAAATCCAATCCAACATTCACGAACCAAGCACATTGACATTAGATATCACTACATTCGTGAATTAGTGGAAGAAAAGACTATCTCTTTGGATTACATTCCGATCGAGACTCAACTTGCTGACATTTTCACTAAACCGCTCGACAAAAACAGGTTTAATAAATTGAAATTTGATCTTGGAATGTTCGATTTAAATTGATTAATCATGCATTTCTGTATTATAGCATATATAATTGTTAATTTATTTATTTTAAATTTCAGAATTATGTGAAAGATGCATATTTTAGTCAGTATACGACCAGTCGAGGACGTACTCGACCAGTCGTGGCACGACCGGTCGAGGACGACCCACGACCAGTCGTGTAGCGCACTAGACCTTTTAAAATTTAGGGAAAACTCCTTCTTCTTCATTTCATCTTTTCTCTCCAACGAGTCGACGCCCGACCGGTCGTACCCACCTTCCTAGATCTTTAAGGTTAGTGCATCATTTTTGTTTTTCTTGTGGATTCTAGTCAATATTACTTCATTTTCACTCTTAGAGTAATTTATTTTGTGTTTCATTGAAGTTTTGGGGTTTTCTTTTGAAAAATCTGTTCTAGTTAAATCCCACTCTACATCCTTTGTGATCTCTTGATTCTTTGTACTCTTAATTACAAATGAATGCTAGAGAGAAAAAGAAAACTTCCCGTGGTTCATCTTCTTCTAGAACTACTCCTATCACTCGGCACCATCTTCGGTGATCCCCCATTTGTGCGGGATTTGCGATTGTACAATGTCATTGTTGAATGACTTGTTGATCTTGAACACATTGCTCCTTTTGGTCTCCTTCCACTCCTCCAAACTGTAGGCTGGGCTAACATCCTACATTGGGGTGGACCAGCATACCAATTTATTGCACAGCTATGTTTGCTTGTATTTCTGATTTTTCAATTAAGAATTTAACATTTAAAATAGCTACTAGAGAAGGTCCATTTGATATAGACCATCATCTGATTTCGGCTCTAATGGACATACCGGTTAATGACGAGGGTATTCCTATTCATACTCTAGTTGAGAAACCCCTCAGAATCAGAAAAACGCATGCTCACTAGAGCACTATGCAATGTGGATGTGCAATGGACTCATAAGGGGAATGCGCTCCCCTCAAAGTACTTTTTATTCAGATACAGGGTTCTGTACAGAATCTTTATTTCAAATCTATATCTGTGTTTTAGTAACAAAACAGAACTGACTTCCTTTATGGTTTGTGTTTTGCATTCTGTCATCTCTGGTACTAAAGTTTGTCTGCCTTCTTTAATATGTGGTTCCATCATTCAGTTTCGTCTCCATCCAGGACACAGTGATATTCCATTTGCATATCTTATGACTGTGTTAGATACTCACATGCTAGTTGCTATGCCTATTGGAGAGGCTCCTATTTATCATCTGATTTTTAACAATTCAAATATTAACAAGATGAAATTGGAATTGGCTCCTGGCCAAGTGGATGTGGGTGGTGGTGGAGCTGAAGCAGGGATTGTAGAAGAAGGTGGTGATTTTCCTTCCTGATGATATCAATATGGATGACATTTTTTATGAACTTGAATCAGACTGACTATGAGCCATCTGATTTTGATGCTCGTCTACATGTACTTGAGGAGAAGGTAGAGAACATGCATGAATGTTGTCTATGATTTATAATTTAAATATATGCATAAGTATCTTAGGCGCTTAAACAAGGGCCTTCATCAACTTGATCCTACCATACCTGCTCCTTCTTCAGGATCTGATTAGGTGTTTTTATCCAATGGTCTATAATAACTCTTATACAACTTTGTTTTCTTTCAGTTTGTGAGACTGACTTTGGTTGAATTTGATTTTTGCTGGTAACTGATATGTGAACTTTGAATTTGCTTATTTATCTCTCATATCTTGCCTAGTTAATTCCTTTAGTACTCTCTTGTTTATTATCTTTTTCCATTTCTTATTTTCTTACTTTGTCATATTGTGACAAAAAGGGGGAGAAATATTTCCAGTTGTTTTAGATTGATTACTTATGGACATGAATAGTAGCATTATTTTTATGGATATATGTGTGCTACTCAGGGGGAGTAAGTAAGAAGGTGTTTTGCCTAGTTCATGATGATATGTGCTAGTTGATGATATTGCCTAGTCCATGATGATATGTGCTAGTTGATGATATTGCCTAGTCCATGATGATATGTGCTAGTCCATGATGATATGTGCTAGTCCATGATAACTGGTGCATGATTCTTTAACCAGGCTGTAACTGGTTTTCTTTTATAAGTGGTGTATGATTCTTATGTGCATATTGGTCATATTATTGTTAAGTGTGTTTTGTCACAAATTTGACAAAGGGGGAGATTGTAAGTGCTATGGTTGATTGCTCTTTTGTTTTGTCAAATTTTGTGGTGCCAAAAACACTTTCTGTGTCTTGTGTAGCATGAGAATATTTATATGTTCAAGGCACTGCATCACAATGCTTCAAGTTGAGAATGAAGCTCTACTTCAAGACATGCAAGGTCAAGTATATTGTCCACTCCTATAAGCTTCAAAGTCCAGAGTATTTTAAAATCTACAAGAGCTACGTCAAAAGACAAGTTCTTGTTCAAGACTCAAGTACAACTCAAGACTAAAGTACAAATAAAGTACAAGATGAAGTATAATTCAAATCCAAGCTTTAGAAGATCTTATATTCAAGCTACATTAAGTATAGAGATCTCAAGTTTCATAATCTTCAAAGGTCAATCATCATCTGAAGAAATGAAGACTCAATGTCCATACTTCACATTTAAGGTATGCATGACCTTAGATTGACCTTAGGGTAGGTCATTTTGCATATATAAGTCAATTGAATCATTTTATAAGTATTTGGTCTGTTTTAAGACTAGTCCTGGACTTTGTTCGACTAGTCCTAGAACTGGCTCGACCAGTCCAAGAAATTTCAAGACCAGTCCTAAGTTGTTGTAAATTTTCAAAATTTTTTGGTTGAGCTACGACCAGTCCTGGAGTCTGCTTGATCGGTCGTGTGAACAGTGTCGACTTATTCAAAACCAGTCCAACAACTATAACTCAAACTACAACAACGAATTCTGGTTTATCCGATCGCGCTCAAAATTTCAAAATGCTGTTGGTCGTATGACTAGTCATAGTCTCTACAGGACCAGTCGTAGATGTGATATCTGCAACTATAAATAGAGCACGATTTTCAGAGTTTGACATGAAATTCAAGTAAAATCAAGGCATCACTCTGAAAGATAAGTTTGTGTTCTTTTTAAGCTACATTGTGCATATTTAAAATTCTCTTCTGTTTTCTTTTTATATTTGATTTTGTATTCTGCATTCCAATCTGATTTGAAAGAGGGATTGAAGAATTCTCACTTCTTGGAATCAAAATCAAATAAGAGCTAGCCCAACTTGATTTAATTTAAAATCAATTAGAACCTAGAACCATATCAAAGTGAGTGTAGACATTGAACTTCTATATTCAAACTTCTACTTTGATTTAGTTCTTCCGGACTGCAACAAAAGGAGAAATCCAGGTATTTTACATTTGTGTAAATCTTTTATGCTTTTGGTTTCTTTGAGATTAAGCCAGAAAAATCTCTAAGTGTTGGTTATGTGAGGAGAGCTAGAAAACTCAGAGTATGAGGTTTTTAAATTGTGTAAGCCCATTTGAAAGACATAATTGTGAGGGTTTTAGGTGAACCTGAGCAACCTATTTTCATAGTGAACGCTAATATCCCCTGTGTGAGGATATTAGGAGTGGAATAGCAAACTGTGTGGCTGTTGTTTAACAGTTGGTGAACACACAGGCGAACCACTATAACTCTTTATGTTTTGTGGATGTGTGATTTATTTTTTATATCTTTTATCATTCAAGTTTGTGGGATGTATGTATAGATGTGTGTCACGCCCAAAACTCAAAAATCGAGCTCACAAAATTCCCGATCGCCGAATCTGGTGCTAACAGCCTCCATAGTACCCCATTCTTGGCTCCCAGCGTATATACGCCAGATTCCGATCCCGGGATCATACAAGGAAGATTTTTCAATGTACATTTATCTCGTAATGAGCATAACCACAAGATTACCCAAATCACAAAGGCAACATCATCATCACATATCCACTAATATAATCATTTGAGTACAATGCTGAAAGGGAAATACATAAATCGAAAATCAAGCACTAGAAGACCGCTGCACGCTCCAAGCTCAACATTGCTGTAACCTAACCTCACTTGCACGCATCGATCGTGCATATGCTTATAGAAAGCTTAGAGGGTGGTGTAAGTGTGTGCACAAGGTAAGTGCTAAGTATTCAATATCAGAGTGATCAGATTAAGCGGAAGTACTGACAAGTCCGTGGATCATACAATATCAGGGTACATAATACAAATCAACTATGCAAATGAGGAGTCAAAGCGAGCCAAATATTAGATGCCGAGGATACAATGCCATAAATCACACAATATCGAAAGTACTGGTAATCCATAAATTGTATAATGTCGAAATAAGCAGAAATACTAACAAGAGCATGAATTATCATAGTAAACAGAATATTGACAAGATCATAAATCATACAATAACAGAATAAGCAAAAATACGGACAAGTCCATGAGTCAATCAATGTCAGAATATGCAATGTAGAGCAACTATGCAAATGAGAAATCATAGATAGCCAAATATTAGATGCAATACAACATACATTCCTGATGAGTAACACAAATAGCGTCAGCTATACCTAGACCATATAAATACAGAGACACAATAACCTAAAATGCCGTGTGCCGCGGATGTTATGCAATATGCAGTGCGAATGGAATGACCATACTGGAGTGTGAAGTCGGGATGATAGTACGTAGTATCACAGGCTATGGGGTCCATCACAAGGGATTTCTATCCAAACCAGTCTCATACCTAAATTTGGATAGTCAGACTCAATGTGGTAAACTCCTGATCTCAGGTTAGTCACGCACCCCAACCGAAATCTTAGCCATTGCGAAGGCACACGTAACAAATAGTTGCGCACCACCAACCCGAGTGGATAGTGAATGAATGAATGCATGAATAAGTATGCAACGCCTGCTTAATAAGTCCACATATCAGTACGATTCCTCTCTGGGAAATCATCGGGGTCTATTACACTCCAAACTAGATTATCGCCCCATCGCGCACAACAAGGTGAGTAGAAGAGACCTCACTATCCACCTGCTAATATCGGGCCCAACTCGTCGATAGCGGACCCATTCCTCGAGCTGGTCAGACTTAGCCTAGCATTGCCCCCTTATATCGGGCACGTAAGGCCGTTCCCCCTTTCAACCAACCACAACACAGTGGGAGACGCGGCCTAACGGTATACGGGCCTCATGCGCTCATGCATCCACTCGGTCTAGACGTTGGAGCAACCTCTGGAACCAAGAGGGTTTAGGGACTTTCACCCAGGGATATCTATAGCACCCCATGTAGAACAGATTTTCGGTGTCCCGTCTGGCCATCCACGATATGCCTGTGGAGGCTACAGCCCTGATGTCGCTAGGGCTCATAATGCAAGATGCATGAGTCATACAATCCAGTCATGCATCAACCCTGCGCATACCATGTGCTCATGTGAGATAACCTTCGCCTATCAAGGAGTCTCATAACAAGCTGCCTAATGAAATATGCAATGGTCAACCACATCTTATAACAAATGGGCATGTATCATGATACGATGCAGTCACATACTCATAATCGGTATCAATGATTGGCATCGACAATCGACCTCGATAATGTAGATATTTAACCAACATTGCCCCCGAGGAATGGCCCTCATAGATCCTAACATATAATGGACCCATGACCTCACACAAGGGCCAAATATATAACACCATGGGACTCACTTAAGAGCTTAATACACATCACGATGGACCTTTCACATGGGCCTAACATACATCACAAAGGGCCCCAACTATGAGTCGCATATACACCATATAGGTCTCGATAATCCGCCTCGACAATTGAAATCGGTCAATAATCGAAATCAGCAAATCGATCACGTCAATCAGAATCGGTAATCGGTCATGACAAACAGCCTCGATCGCTAGTCGGCAATTGGTCAAGTCAATCGAAAATCGACAATCGATCATGATAAATGGCTTCGATCGCTAATTGGCAATCGGTCAAGATAAACGGCCTCGATCGCTAATTGGAATCGGTGAGAATGGGCCTAATTAGGCCTAAGGGAAGGTCACAATGTGGACATCCAACTATCATTGCCCATCAATGTGGACATTTAACCAATATTGCCCTCAAGGAGTGGCCCACACAGAGCCCAAGGCCAAACATATAGTGGGTACATGGCCTCGCACAAAGACCTAATATATATCGCAATGGGCCTCACTTAAGGGCCACATATGCACTTCATCGGGCCTTGCCAAATGGCCATAAATACATTTCAACGGGCCACATACCTGGACCTATATACATCATAATGGGCCATATCTTATGGGCTGGGAATACATCACAATGGGCCTTATCGCACGGGTTTTAAATACATAACAGGTGGGCCCTGCACATGGGCCATTAATGCATCTTAATGGGCCATGACCTATGGGCCTTAGTGCATCACAATGGGCCTAATCGTATGGGCCAGAAACATATCACAATGGGCCACGGTATACGGGCCGAAATTACATTACAATGGGCCTTGCTAAATGGGCCATAAATACACAATAGGTGGGCCCTGCACATGCACCTCAAATACGTCTAGTGGGCCACATCAATGGGTCGTGCCAATGGGCCGCACCATGGGCCTCGTATACATAAGTCGGTCACATTACATGGGCCGCACCAATGAGCCTTAAACATGAGCTACAATTACATCACAATGAGCCCCATCACTTGGCCCTCAAATGCATCACAATGGGCCTTACTCATGGGCCTCAAATACATCGGGGTGGGCCTCTGAAATACAATAAGTGGGCTGCATTACTCGGGCAGCACCATTCATCCAACTATAAAGATCATTTTAGAGCATTATCCAAACAATGAATTAGATCAAAAGATCATCTGGACAGGGAGGGAAAGATAAATAAACATTATATTGATTCAAGACTTTTGTAACCCAAAGGGGTCCCAGTGGTAGACGTTCAACACCAAAGTTTTCTGCCATGTGGTTCACATGATAATTGGATCTGTCTCACTTTCGGTCTTGAGACGAGCCAGCCATATGGATGGACGGCTGGATGCAGCACATCCATGAGGCAGTCGGTTCCTTATAATGGATGGACAGTAAAGATACAACTCATGCATCAGGGTGGGGACCCACGTACGTGGCCAGCACGTCGGCTAGGTAGACGGTTGATATAACACAGTCCTCATGATCAGACCCACTGCTTTCTGTAGTGTGGTCCACCTGATAACTAGATCTGCCTTATTTTTAGTCTCAATATTTGAGATAAACTTGCCAAATGGATGAGTGGTTTAGGCGCAACACATACAACACCGGGCCCCATAAGACTGTTGACGTCATGGGGCCCACTAATAGGCGGCATGGATAAAGTACATACATCGTGGTGGGGTCTACGCACATGGTCAGATGGGTGGACGATTAGATGGTATACATCCATCAATGGTGGAGCCGTGTATGGGACCGTCCAAACCGACGGTGCAGATGAAACATATGGATCAAGGTGGGGCCCACGAGTGTGACCCACCCAAGCTGATCATGCCACTAAGGTGAAACACATATATGATGGGGTCCACATAACTGGTGACGTCACTGCTCCCTGGATGGTGAGGATTTCTCCTCATGTCAGAGGAGCTGACGTTAATACAGCATGCTGTGTAACTGCTGTAGGTATGGTGGGTTCCACGTGGGAGTGGCCCACCATATCATTTATTATTCTAATGTAATATATTATCTTATATAATATAATATATCATATTTATATGTACGTGCGCGTGTGTGAGATAGTGAGAGATGCCAGCGTTGCTGGCCATCCAGCGCCAGCAATGTACGACCCTCATTCAAGGATGCGAAGGTGGGCTCCATACGAATGGACAGTATAGATGGGTCACTACATCAAGGTCAGGATCCCATGGACCTGCTGACGATGCAACAGCCATATGGCTGGTGTGGTCCACACAGATGGACGGTCCAGATGAATGGATGGTTGGATGAACCTTGTCAGATCCACAGAACTTCCTGACGTCAACACTACGGCCATACAGCCGTGTAACGGACACTAGCCAACCCATTTCACGGTGGGTGGCTCTCATGTGGGGCCCACCATATCTCTCCATCCAATCCATTAACAAGGTCACACAGACCCAGATGAATTTAAAAAAAAAAAACATTTTATAATGATCCAAAACCTCTGTGACAACCCAAATGGGTTCCAATGGTAGAAGCTCAATCATCACTTTTTCCTGCCGTGTGGGCCACCTGAGTTACACCCATGGCTGAATTTTTGAAGGGAACCCACTTCACTAATGGGCTCATCAAATGCACGGCTTTGATGAACAAATCACATCATGGTGGGGCTTACAAGTGGGACCAAGTCCCTGCCTTAACAACGTCCACGGCAGCAGCATCCTGTGCTGCTGACGCTGCAGCAGCAGGCGCTGGTGCATATTGACATTTTTTTAAATTTTTTTATAATTTCGTGGTTTTTCATATATAGGGTCCACATCTGAAAAATCCAACCCAGCCATTGGATTCTATGACCCATAATTGACCAAATGAGACCAATATGCGATGTGTTTTTGGCGAATAGAAGAATCAAAGTGGGTTTTAATGGTAAACACCACTATTCCCTATGGTATGGCCTGCTTGATTATCGGATTGGCCTTATTTTTCGGCTCAACGCCTAAAATCAAGTAGGGAATGAAATGAATGGTGTGGATTAGTCTCATACATCAAGGTAGGGTCTACACGAGTGGTTCACCTAAAAAGACTTGAACCATGCTAATATTTTTTTTGACATCCAGCGTCCCTGGATGCTGGATGGTTTAAGCTTAACACATAAAAGAGGTGGGCCTTGCTCAGATGGGCCACTAAAATAGCTGAAGGGTGTGGATGAGACATACACCAAGGTGGGGTCCGTCCAAGTGGGCCACACATTGCACAAAAATAAAAGAGAGAGAGAGAGAGAGAGGAAAGCACCCACCTTTAAATCGACTAAATCGACTCCTTCCTCAATTCCTCGGGTCCTCAAGCCTTTTAGAATCTTTTTCAACGGTTGAGATGAGCTTCTAATGGCAGGATTGAAGGGGATCTAAGGTGAATGTGGCTAAAAATGGGAGGGTTGCCATGGACATTTTCACCTTCTCTCTTGCTAGGGGAGAAAATGAAGAAGAGAGAGAGAGAGAGAGAGAGAGAGAGAGAGAGAGAGAGAGTAATTAATTCATGTAAGGCCATAAATGCTAAGGTTTACTTATGGGGAAAATAAATGCCATCATTGCTTGTAATCATTTATTACTTGGCATGGGGTGATGACATCACCCCATGATAACCTAGGAAATGGTGCCATTGTGATATGTGGGCCCTGTAAATGTGTGGTCCACAGCTACTATAATGCACGAGCTACATCTCATGATCTAAGCATCGCATTGACGCATGAGACGCGGCGTTGGAATCGCGGCGTCGGCACGGTCGCAATGGTATAGGTCTAGGGTTGAGCCAACTCAAATCGACAGGACGTGACTCAAGATTGTACGTAAACGCCGATAATAGACCGTGGGTCACCGAAATTCGATCGGGAGGACCGCGGAAGTCTACGGAATGGTACGGGCTAGGATACAGGTCTTACAATGTGAATGTTGTAATATTTTCATTTCAAGCATTGTGGGGAATGTTGTAATAGTTTAGACTTTCATTCTTGCTATTTACTTTTATTCCTCTTCAATTTGAGATATTGATACTTAAACCGTTCTAGTAAGGTTATCCTGCCATAAACCCTTGGTTGTTATAGTGCAAGGTTGTCCTTAGAACAACATTTGTATCAACCTCTCAAGACTTGAATTTTGAGGTTGCTTTACATTTCCGTATTGTTATTTGTTTAAAGTGCTATCTTTCCTTTATTTGTTTAAATTCTGCTGTTAAAGTTTTAATTTGGCATAGTCCTATTCACCCCCCCTCTAGGACATATAACTTGGCCTTTTTAGTTACTCGTATATACTAGCAGGTGGAGCAATCAGTTGGATGTCGAAGCTTCTGTTCGTGGTGGCTCTTTCCATGACTGAAGCATAATATATGACAGTGATAGTAGTGTTTAAAGAAGGTGTTTGGCTCAGAGGCATGATAAATCAGTTGAGACTTCAGCAGGAGGCCGTGCCGGTTAACTATGATTGCGAGAGCACTATCATTTTGGTTAAAAATTCTGTTTATCACTCACGTACTAAACACATTGATGTTCGTCACCACTTTATCCGACAGTCACTTGAAGAAGGAGGCATAACTCTGGAGAAGATTCACACTAGCGTGAATCCGGCAGACATGCTTACCAAGGTCGTTCTTACGGAGAAGTTCATGTTCTGTGCAACTTCTCTATACTTGGCGATGGCATAAAAGAAGGACGGAGTGTGCACAAGAAGCGTTGATGAAGCTATGATGCAAGACATAAATAAAAGAAGAGGACAAGAAACTACACGTTTGAAGATTGAAGACATGGTGGAGATTGTTGCTGACAGATGTCTTAAATCTGACGGTGTGGGTTTTATGACATCGAACCAGCTTCGATGGCATCAAAGCCAGTTCGATGACATCAAAGTTAGTCGATGCCATTGAATTTATTTCAGATTTTCACCCCTACTCGTTGGACATATTTTATCATTTTTTGATGACGTCAAAGCTAGTTCAATGTCATCGAAGGTTTTATGCAGATTTTATGCGGAAATGCGGATTTTACGTTTTTGTTTCCTATTCCATTTTGGCTTCTTTCTAAAGCTATATAAAGGGTTGTATACGGACTGGGAGGATATTCTAAGATCCTCTCCAACCATACAGATTATGCAGGTGACGTACAGATTGAAGACCGAGAGAACAATCTCCCTAAGGAAGATTATGCTGAAAGAATAAGAAGACAGTTTTATGATTTAGTTTTATACTTCCGCTGCGAACTCTGATATTGTAATAAGCTCCCATTGAGAGGGCATTTGATTATTTACTGAATTCTTTTACTCTGATGAAATAATTAATATAGTTGATTTTATTCTCGTGAATGTTACCTTCATGTATGTATCTAAATATGATCCAAATGAAAAAAAATAGGTACGATTTTTAAAGCATCTGATTTATACATTATTAACACCCGATTTTTCTCGGGCACGAGTAGAAACTCTGGCCATGAAAATTCAGGATGTTACAGTTCGTATCAGAGCACGAGAATGAGATTAACTAGGCCTGAGGGAGTGGACCATCACAAACGTTACGTGGCTATGATTGAATCATGAATTAGATACCTATTCTTAGGATTACCCCCCAATGAAATTATGACATTGAGGAAATTAGAAACCCATATTCAGGTTCCCCATTGGAAATATTAGTTAGGCGTGGAATCTAGAAAATGCAAATCTAGGTACCCCAGAATAATTCCCCAAAATTCTAAAAAAACTTGTTTTTAACTAAACGTCATCCTTAAATAGGGTCACAACTAAGAAGAAATAAGTTTCCCTTATGGGAATAGAGATTTCTTAATTTTTCCAGAAATTTTGACTATTTCAATGAAAATTTGACATGTGGCGAAATCTTCACTAGTTACAGAAAGAAGACACCTTAAAAATTTTAAAATTTTTATAATAGATCACTTAGGCCTCCATCAAACTTCCTGTAAAATTTCAGCTCAAATGAGTATGTACAAAATTCTATAAAAATATGATAGTAACAAAAATCAGTAGAATTTGCTGCTAGACAGCAACATTTTATACACATCACAAGTGTGAAACACCCCACAAACCATGGAATCATGCCTCATGAATTTTTTTGTAGCTTCAGGAATAAGTTAGGGATTTAAACTTTGTATTTCGAATAAATTGAACATATGGATCGGAAGTTAAAATTCTTGGAGTGACAGACTGTCAATATAAAACAATCTTGGGAATATACAATGTTTATATAAAGGACGATACTAAAGTTTAGGTTCAACAATGAGTTGGCTTATCCTTTATCAAACCTAGCCTATCCATTGTCGTCTAGTCCTGTTAGGATATTTGGCATTGGGGCGAGATGAAATTTTTCCCAAGGATGAAGTAGAATCGGGACTATGAAATTATGAACCATAATCAGGTAAGGCATGCGCGGGTTAATCCAATTACAAAATCTCAAGGTCAAGATTTTTTATTTAAGGGGGTAGGCTATAGTGTCCCAATTCATATAGCCAATTATACGCACCTACCTCACGAGTAATACGTGGAAAATTTAAGCATAAGGGATCAGAAAGAATGATAGGAATAATTTCGGGTAGAGTATCAGATAATCAAAACGCACAGTGAAAGCTTAATAAGACCATGTAGAATTATCCCTTACGAGAATATAAGATTTCATGATATTCCTCATGAGTTTAGAATAACCGAGGCTACGAACTGATGGAACCATACTTACGTGAAATTTATGTAGTTTAACTCAAATTCTAAATCCTAGAAAATCTCAAATGATTCCAACATCCTGATCAATCAAAGGATCGAGATTCAACAGAATTACGAATTGATACCGGAAGATCCTCCGTACTGTGTAGGCGAAGGATCTATGTATGGGGCTCAAACCCACTACAACCATCTATTCATATTACCTCGAACATAGGGAATCCTTAGATGCATGGAAAATAACTCGGATAATGGAAGTACTAAATTTTGGGGGCAAAATTATGTTTAAGGGGGGTAGATTGTAATGCCCTGAACTTTTCGATACTCAAGCATCGAAAGTTCTCGAGCATTACCATAAGATTCAACGTAATATATACGTATGTACGATACTAATCTAACTATCTTAGCCTTACATCCTTGCCTTGAGACGAACCTAACCATTGGGAATGATCTCCATTCATTGATCAAGCAATTTGACCGTTGATTTCAAGACAAGACCCTCCATTGAGTGATTCAACGTATACACCTTCCCTTGAGTGAATTAGCAAATAACTAATTATCCGTAATGATTTAGATGAAATTTCATTTGTAAAAATTATTCAGAAAGGTGCATAAAACCAGGCAGAACCATTAGATTTCACAAAACTCTCAGATCAACAATAATTACGAAAATGCCATTATCCTAGACTACTGAATTCAAATTCACGTTGTTCCCACGATCCGTTTAATGTGAAAATTTACATTATGCCTATGTATCATAAATTAGCTATACATGTTGAATTTCAGCGCTTAGATCATTGTATAAGTGACCTGATCGATAGATCAACCCCTTAACCGTTGATTTTGGTGCCCATCAAAGGTCAAGGATAGTCGAAGTAGGATAATTCCCTTCATCTGTGTCTATATGATCTTATGAATAGGTTGGATGACAAATAAACATCATTATAAGGCCTAGAAAGGTTTCAAGGGTAGAAATCATAATAACCACTATTTCATGTAGTATGGCCTAACTGACCTTTGTATATGCTCCGATTTTGGTCCCAACCCCTTAAAATAGAAGGAGAGTCGAATGGACGGTATAGATGTCTCAAGAGAACACCACTGTGGGCCCCACAAGTGGTCCCCGTGTGCACAGTACACGTGCACCAGTGGTGCACCGAACCAAACATTAGGTTTCACCTGACGAAAAATTCAAACGGGAGAGTTTCCCGCGGACGAACGGACAGCATCCATTTTAGAGGAATTTGGTCCACCATGATCATCCACCCGGATGATCTGGACCGTCCACCATGTCCAGGGGACGATTCCGACCGAACCCTAACCCTTAGCTCGTTAAACCACGGACACAGTCAAACAGGGTTTGATTTGCAAAACTCCCAATAAAATGCCTCGCTGTATGCTATCCAAACGGACAGCATTTCTATGGGTTGAGTCGTGGGCCCTTTCCATGATCGTTCCGGGAAATTTAGATCGTTCATCACGACCACAGGGAGAAGCCGACCAGGCCCTAGATCTTATCACGTGCTTCCAAGTACTCACGAACACACAATTTCAAAAATAGGACCACTCAACTACGAATGGGCAGCATGCGATTGATCCATATGGGCCACCACTCCAACCGACTTGGACGATCCGAACCTCCTATTAAACCTGATTCGCTGTATTAGCCAAATACACAGAATCCGCAAGAACCCATGCAATCTATTGCATGTGCAACAACGAACACAAGACGGGAATCCATTTTTCTAGCTAAATCATGGCCGAGGAAGACGATCGCACTAAACCCCCTATACATCTTACCATTCCATCCTGACCACCCAAAACGCTCCAATGAAACTTCAACCCTTCCCAAGTCTGAAATCTTCTTTGGAGCCATCCGTTGTGGCTGGGCAAATGCGAGGGTATCAAGATGTTCCTCTGTAATTTCTTGGCTTGCTGGAGCAAGAGCATCATCTGATGAAGTCGATGTAGAAGAAGTCGCAGCCGACCTAGTTCTTGCTTACTCATGGACCTCTTGACAGTAGGAGCGGGTAGTGTAGCGGCACTTCGTTTCCTGCTCTTTACTACATCTAGCTAGGAGCATATTCGAGTTGTAAGCTCTGTCATGCTCTTGCCGCCTATGAACTTGGTATAATGATAATCCCACCAAGTAACAAAGTTATCCATCGCCATAAGAGAATTAGGATAGCTGGGGATTATCACAGCAAGTGATTCCTTAAGGCATGACCTGCTAAGGGTCACATATAGCTCCACATCAGTCACTATCGAATGATCGAAAGGAGGTTGGTTGTTAGATTTATGAGTAAGAGGGCATGGGATACATTGGATGAAGCCAAGTTGTCGAGAAACCAATGATGAGTAGTACTGCTCGATCCCAACTTTTGCATTTTTTCCCAACTCAATCGCGCCTCTGTAAAAAAGATCGCGACCGATGATATATCAAGTCCAGGCATGAAGCGACCGATCGGCCGAATACTCATTGTTTGGCTCGAATTGCCCTGTGAGCCATCTTGGTCCATAAGTTGTGTCTTCCGAGAAGGGCATGAAAGATTGGTCTTCTTTGGATTTGTCGAGGGAGAGGAATCCTACGAGTTAATCTTCAACCATGTGACTCTCTGAGAAGATGTAGAGAATTCGGTCGCCAAAAGAGGAATATGGTTTGCTCGCATGCGTCAGATGATTGAAGATGGAATGCCGGAAGTATGCACAAAATCACATTTACAGGAGCCACAATGGCCCTCCTGTAGAATGTAATCCTTTATGAGTGGCCTCATAAAGACTCCAATATAAGTGGCCGGGAATATAAGGTGCTAAGGCAATTCTATGGCCTTGAGCAAGATGTTCGGCTAGAGCGACATACTCAGAGGTAACTTGTAGGGCACTGACACTGAGAAGGTGTCGACAAATCCAGAGAAGGAGAAAGGTCGTGTGTTCTTTTTCTTCGACCGGACCTTCTCGTTTGTGCTGGGCTTTCAGAAAGTTGGTGTAACCTTTATTCGCTTTGTTTGGGTAATCTTTGCGTTGTTTAGTAATAACATCTCGAACTTTTCAATACCCGAGTATTGAAAGTTCTCAAGTGTTACCATGAAATTTAACTTATTATGTACATGTATATAATACCAATGTAGCCATCCTAACCTTACATCCATTCTCCAACATGAATCTGACCGTTGGAATAATCTCCGTTCATAGATCAAGTCATCTGATCGTTGATTTTGAGATAGGATCATCATATACCCAAGTATTCTCACTTGTCGATCATAACCAACCATTTAGTCAACTATTCATCGCTAGGTGAAGATATCTGACCATCCACTCTAAGTTTGGATCACCCGATCATAGTAAACTAGCTACTTAATCTCAGCATCCACTTGTACACATATCAAATTGAGATTCTGATCCACTCATCTTGTTCGCCACTTATGAATATGCTTAACCCACCATCAAAATTACAATCTAAGAAACTTATACATGTGAACAATTCACTTGAATCTAACGGTATACATGTTCTACCTTTTGATCACTCCAAAAACTCACTTGTGATCATTCGTTTACAAAATTGATTGTACACCCACTTACATACATGATCAGAGTACTAACCATCAAGTTTTTCTATTTTTAACATATCATCTGACCATCCATTATGTTGGTTGATATATGTACATTCCCTTAATTATTTTGGTGAATAATTCCTTATTAATAATGATTTAAATATAAGTTCTTTTATAATAATTATTTAGAAACGTGCCTATAACCATGCAGAACCATTAAATTTCTCAAAACTCTCATATCAGCAATAATTATGAAAATGCCATTAACCTATACCCCTGAATTTTAGATCACATGGTTCCCATGATCCGTTTGATGTGAAATTTTATACCATGTTTATATATCATAAATTAAACATACATGTCAAATTTTGGCCCTTAAATCCTTGTAAAAATGACCCAATTGACAAATCATCCTCTTAATCGTTGATTTAGGTGTCCATCGAGTGAAGAAACCTTATGGGTAGTCGTAGAAGAATTTCCCTTCGTATGAATGACTTGGATTTTCCATCATATGGACCAAACGTGAAATATGAAGACCCCACTTTGGTAGGCTTTTCCTTAGGTCCGAAGTTATCTTGTCAAGGCCTACCAACTCCTTATAAATCTGGATCTTCCGATTTAACCACTTTATTCTGTCCATCACAACTCAAATTTGGATTATACTCTGGTCTCATATGACTACGAGGTTATACAGAATTTAAGTGTCGATCTATGATCCTACACAGTTGAAGGTTGAAGCCAGTTCCTTCCTTTTGGTATAAAAGTGAAATTTTATATTTAGGATTTTTTCACCATCGATTAACCACCAAATTTTGTCCAACTGTTTGCCTATCCTGATTACACGTTACTCTCAAAATTGGGCCCTGATCATCAAGTGCAGATGGTTAATTGAAATCATGTTCATTTTGGCACCCGTAGGGAGAATTTTCAAGCTAGGCCAATCTAAATTTCGGATTACCAAGAAAATCATATACTTTGACTCTATTCGATGACCATAACACAATGAATAAATTAGATTTAAAGAAAGATCGTCAAAAAAGGACAAATTGGAGAGATCCAATCCTAGTGGGATGTGAAACACACCCCTCTCACATGCCACTCCTTTATAAAAGGAGTGCGTTCCCCTCTCCACTCACACGCCCAATCTCCCAATGCCTAAGTAGAAGGAGAGAGAGAGAGAGAAAGAGAGAGAGAGAGAGAGAGAGAGAGAGAGAAGAAGAAGAAACCTAAAAGCCCTTTTCCTTCTCCATATGCATGGTGTCTTCCTCTTGCTCGAGCAATGTCGGGATTCATGTAGGAGCTTTTCATGTAGAAGTTTTCCTACATGGATATCTACCTAGGGTTTAGATTTAAGGCTAAGGTGAAGAAATCCTTTAAGCTTACATTCATTTAAGTTGATATGAATTATCTTGCCTTTTACATACTTTCATGATATTATGATTCTTTTCCTGTAGTTATTAATTTACTACCAATAATTATTTATCCTTGGGAACTATGGTATGACGTTAATTGCGAGTGCTCTTCATTATTTTTGTGGGGCGATAGATACAAGCCTTGCCCTTGCCTTTATCAATTTTGTTGAGTTAGTCCTTACTGCTTTTCTCTTTGCTGAGTTGGCCATTGCCACTCTCCTCTTTGTTGAGTTGGCCAATGCCACTCTCCTCTCTATTAAGTTAGCCATTGCTAATCTCCTCCTTATTTTATTAGTCATGTGCTATTTAACTTTATGGCTTGGGCATGTGCCTTGGAATTTCAAAACTCCCATAATTTGAATTATCTCTCTATTAATGCAAGTGATGTGTTAGAGGCATCACAACTAGTGATTCAAATATTTATCGTGGACGTGATGCGTTACGGGTAGTAGCCCTCTTGGTCGGCACATAATTCCATGGGTTTGTTGACATGGTGCACAATCGATGTAAGTAAATCGTCATGCGTGTTACATTACTTTTTGGGATTGGATGTTGCAAATAGTTGCTCCATGAACACATCGTGTTACGTAAATCGCTCAACCGCGTTGTTGTGTCGCTTTGAGATGTTCGCATAAATCCACGTTAACGTTGGACACGCCGGCGAATCTCCATAGTTATGGGATGCGGGGCGAGTCAGATTTTCTGTAAACTATATTCCACATTGTGATGATCACTACGTATGATGAGCCATACACACTTTGCTAGGCATACATTCATGTAGATTTTTTGCGCATGCTGATACCTCTCGTAGTGGTGGAGTACAAGATGTATCAGAATCCTTACATTACCTTTATAAATCTCTTGAATTATTACTAAACTTAAAGGATAACCATCACTATGAGTAGGGCATTGACCCTCTCCAACTGTACAGTTGATGTAGGTGATGTACAAATTGAAGAGTTAGAAGACCATCTCCTTATAGAAGATTATACTGAATGAATAAGACGATAGATTTATGATTTAGTTTTATATTTCTGCTACAAACTCGATAATGTAACAAGCTCCCATTGAGAAGACATTTGATAATTTGTTAGATTCTTTTACTCTCTGATAAAATAATAAATACAGTCGATTTTATTCTCATGAATGGTTATATTCATGAATGTAACTAGATGTAATATAAATGGAAAAAAAAGTATATGGTGTGATTTTTAAAGCATCTAATTTATTCAATTATTAACACCTGATATTCTTGAGCATGAGTATAAACTCTGGCTGTGAAAATTTGGGATGTACGTTACATAAAATATAAGGTGCCAAGGTAATTTTATGGCCTTAACTTAGGTGTTCGGCTAGAGTGGCATACTCAGAGATAACTTGCAGGGCACTGACACTGAGAAGGTGTCGACAAATTCAGAGAAAGAGAAAGGCTGTGTGTTCTTCTTCTTCAACCGGACCTTCTCGTTTGTGCTGGGCTTTCAGAAAGTTGGTGTAACCTTTATTCGCTTTGTTTGGGTAATCTTTGCATTATTTAGTAATAACACCCGCGTAATATGTCATGCCAAAGTGCAATAACTCAGTCAAATGACAAACGACCTTGACGGTAGGACTCATCGGACCACAACAAAAAAATGAAAGTGTTGGTCGAAGTGATCCAAAATGTTGAAAGAGTGAGGAGTAAGGCTGGATTGGATGAGTACGCTCTGAGGGAGAGTCTTATGCACTTGTAAATGCCTACATGTTGCTTCGTGTTGGAAGGATACCCGAAGAAACCACTCTTCCCAATCTGGAAGAGGCTTCAGCCGTGATCAAGGAGTTTTTAATGTTTTCATTACATCGGGAACGGACCCAGATCTGATCAGTATCTCCTCTTCGACAGATGGGGAAGAAGGGGTTAAGAGGTTGGACCTCATCGGTCGAGATCTTTGGAGAGAATGTTTGACCGAGGCAGAGAGTCTCATCGCCCAAGGAATATTTGAAGATGGTATCCTCGATGCTTTTCTTCTTAAGGATTTCTATTACGGCCATAATGTCATTCTGGTTGAAGGAGGGAGTGGACGATGAAGAGGTAGCCATTCCAGAAGAAGTGTTTAGAAGCAAAGATCTTAGGAAGCTGCATAGAGAGAGAGAGAGAGAGAGAGAGAGAGAGAGAGATTCGAAAGCATGCATAAAAATTGTTTGAAGTGGTGCTTATATAGACGAAGGAGGAGTGGTATTCATTTAGGTATCGTTATAATCACAACAGAATGACTATTAAAGACATGTGTTGATATGAGATTCGTTTGACACCTCGATTTGGCACGGCCGATGCTAAGGATGACAGCCGAAGACGGTTCGCATTAGGCGACATGTGCGGACATTTATGACAGTATTAATGAATTCGAAAGGATAACGACAAGGAGGGCAATGTTTGTACCTATTCCGGCCGAGCCCTATTTCAACCAATTAGGTTCATCCACGTATGATTTGTACGAATATGCATGGAACGGTTAGAGGATTTCCTAAAGATATTTACGGCTTTGTGTAGGAAAGTGGAGTCATAACGTATCCATTGTGGCCAAGTGCTAGAGAAGTGGTCGAGAAGACATTGACCGAACTTGGATGACCATGTTACAAGTGGCAAGAGCAGAAGCGATTGAATTCGCACCATCACTTGATAGGTGGTGAAAGGAGAGGCTAAGGAAGCAAAACGTGAGAAGTATCCAGAAGCAAAGTAATGGTGAACGATTACCATAACTGTCAGAACATGAGAAAGATCTAGAATGAATGGATTAGAGCTATAAAAAGATTGTGGAAAAATAATTTATGTCATACCAAACCAAACTTATCTTTCAATTATCTTTTCAATTATCTTGTCAATTTATGTTTGGTAACGTAATCTTTTACTTATTCTGTCAAACAAATTTACATTTTATAGCGTAATCATTTACTTTTTAAGTTTGAGCAAATTTACATTCCAAAGTGTAATCTATTAGTGATAACCAAGTAGCTGGAAATCTTTAGCTGTAATCATAGTTCACGCTTGCGCTGGACTTCATCCAATTATTGAAGAAGCATCCTTCTAGCGGTCGACTGTCAAGGTTTCTTTCCCATTTCATTTAATATGTATCGAAAAGTCATTTCATATGAAAGGCAAAAGAGCAACCCAACTTCAGAGGACGAACCCCACCCTCTGACTATCACCTGGTCTGTTTACACACTGAGCAAGTGGCTGAATAGGCGGCCGATGTCATCGGGTCTTGGTCATACTCTGTGTCTGCCTATCTTGGTGCTCGAGGTCATTATTGTTCGGTTCAAATTGGAACCACAAATCCAATTCTGGCACACCCGCACACCGTGAGAGAAACAATGATTGAACATGTTGATTACTACATGAGAAATTACACCTGACCTCTTAAATGGCTAGTTTTAGCTCCTACATAAGGCAAAGTGGTCTCTCTTAGACCTCTTACCTACAACACTCTAAACCTAGCCACCTAACTCATTTCTCTTAACCATCGTCGCACCGCGATTCGCACCTGCCGCGAGTCGGTTCGCGAGGGAGAAACTCATCTCCAATCAACATGATGTGCACGTTCGAAGTGCAAAGTATGCCACTAGCACCTCTACAATCACACTACCTCACATGCACATGCCCTCACACTGGGCTTGAGTCTGTGACCGTGACCGTGACCAAGCCCGTGCACATGCGCATGTGGTGTAAGCAAATAGTAACATACTCAACACCTCACTTATTAAAAGAATTTTTTCCTCTCTCCTCTTGATACAGAGCTATTCCCAAAAATAAAATATCAAGTTTTCTCACAAACAATTATATATTTTTATAAATAATTTTTTAAAAAAAATATTTTTTAACCAATTTTTTTTTCTATAATACCAAATACCATGGTATTTCTGGACATGCAATCATTGGACAATAATTGTGTTAATCTCATCTAACACAATTCCATGCCATTTAATCCTACTGACCAAATAAAGGACTAGGGGTGTACATCAAGTTGAACCGAGTCGAGCTGGCCTCAACTCGGCTCGGCTTAGTCACCAGGCACACCCAGCTCAAACTCAGCTTGACTCGATGACCGAGCCAGCATCTCCAGCTCAACTCGGCTCAGTTAGCAATTGGACCAGTTCGAGCTGAGTTTGAGCCAGGTTCGAGCTCCAGCTTTTGAGCCGAGTTCGACTTTTTGAGCCGAGTTTGATTTCGATTTTCAAGCGGAGTTCGAGTTATAGTTTTCAAGTTTTTAAGTTTGAGTTCGAGTTTAGTTTTCAAGTTTTTGAATTTGAATTCGAGTTTAGTTTTCGAGATGAGATCAAGTATACAATGTCGGAACTTGGAAGTATCAAGTTAAAATTATAATTTTACTACATATATTTAATAACATAATAAAACAGAAAATAAAATATCAAATACAAACTGAAGACTAATTACTACTGTAGAGGAGATTCGTCTGTCGAGCTCGAGCTGCTATCTAATTCTTCATATACGTAATCGTTAACCTCTCCCGAATCAGAAGGTGGAGATAGCCCATTATCGTTTTCTTGTATAGTTTAATTAGATTTTTCAAACTTTCTTTGTGAGCAGATTTATATGTAGTTTCCAATGCCCTGTAAAATGCGCCAAGACTGGAGAGAAAGTTAAATAAATTTTTACTCTTCTTCTTTTTAATTGTGCATCTTAAACCTACTTCAACATTATGTTGTCTTGGAGGACATCGTTGATGTGTAGAAGCCTCTTCCATACTGTGCTTTAAGGCGAGTTAGAATTGTTCTTCTTCCAATGCTAATAATTTAGCTTCCTCCTCTACCTTAGAAAGTTTGAATGGGGGAGAGGAAATTTTTTTGTTCGAATCAATAAGTGCTTTGAAAAGAAGTTTGACTTTCTTTAGAGATTTAGGATACAGTTTTACATCTCTACCCCGACAGGATAAGTGTAACCTGAGCCAATTGGTTTTGTTAACAAACTTGGCTTCACACAAATGACACAAAATATTTAACTTCCAGGAATGGACTAAGGAACCAAAGTCTCGAATGTCGGTCGATGGTTCACTTGAAGACATATCTACATATTGTGTTGGAAAAATTAGTATTTTACTAATAATGAAATATGACATAAAACAAAAGCAATTTATCGATGAAAAAAAAAGCCATTAATGCATTGCATGTATAGCATCCATCAACATAACACAAACAAAGAGTACCTATCACATCATTTTTAAGTTTCAATAAATCAATAAGAAATGTTAACCTAACTCCATTCACGTTGTTGTTGTTACATATGCTGCGGCTTAAAACTCATTCTCATTCTTTTCCTCATCAATATTAGAACTATTACCTCCCCAACTCAGATGTAACCAATCTTGTGTACAAATTAATGCTTCCACTATATCTGGTGCAAGGGAGCTTTGAGTTTTGCTCACGACCTTACTCCCTATACTAAAAGCAAATTCTGATGCTAACGTTGAAATAAGAATTGACAATATATCTTAGCCACCGCCGATAGTGTAAGGTATTTTCCTTCACTAACTCTTATTTTCCACCTCTCCAAAACATCAAAGTTTGAATCCTACCACATTACAAATGACTCTTTGAGATATAAGTCTGACTCTTTTTTCTTTCGTTTCAGTGTTTGTATTTTCTTTTGTTAAGAAAGACATGTATTCATTGTCAGGCATAGTATCAGAGCTTGTAGCAACATGCAATCCAACTTATTTAACACTTGGTGTGGATCATGTGATTGTGTATGTATTGTACACTGCTTCGATTGCATCACGAACCTTCGAGGCTTCAGTTACTGCCTTTTCATCAGAATAAATCTTCATAAAGATGAACTTAACATAACTCATCTTGCACCGAGGATCAAGAACAACCGTTAAGGACATTAATAAATGACATTCATCTCAGTATTTATCGAACTTCATTTGTATATCATGTGTCATAAGTTGCACAAAATCTGGACCTTAATTGACACTTTTCCTTAGGGCTTCCTTGATCTTCCATATAGCTGTAAGAAACATATTTACTGTAGGAAACTTATTTCTAGAAAATATCCTCGTACAGTCATAAAAAAACTTTTAAAAACTTGTGAACTTCTTTTTCTTTACTCCAATCTTCTTCAGTAGGCAACTAAGTATGCGTTCTATCACGTGCTGCATATTCTGAAAATGTAAGTAACAATTCCACGGCCGAACCTAACGTCTCAAAAGTTGAATTCCAACGTGTGCATACATCTAGCTTCAATATTTTTGGAGACTTCATATTCAAACGTTATACTATATCATTCCATATACTTAATCTTGAAGGTGGGCCCCTTATGTACTTTACACTTTTCCTCACATTCTCTATAGTTTGGTCAATTATTTTAAGCCCTTCTTGTATAATTAAGTTCAATATGTGTGCACAACACCGAATTTGAAATATTTTTCCTTCAAAAAATAAATTGTCGGTTGCCTTGAACTGGTTATGTAAAAATGATATTACACTATCATTTGTTGAAGCATTATCTAAAGTTAATGAAAAAACTTTATTTTCAATGTCCCAATCTCGTAGACAGTTGTAAATGCAATCTAAAATAACCAAACCAATATGAGGAGGTGGAAGGTGGCGGAAGGTCAATATTCTTTTACAAAGTTTTCAATTTTCATCAACATAGTGTGTAGTTAATGAAATGTATTCATTTCTTTGATTAGACGTCGTCCACATATCAGAAGTCAAACTTACCCTTGAAACCGATGCCAAAACTTCTTTCAGCTTGATTTTCTCACTTACGTATATCTTCATGCACTCACAATAACACGGGATACCTTCTCAACATGAGGATTAAGGAATTTACTATATCCTATGAACACTTTATTCTCTATCATTTTAAATGTTTGTTTATCAACGGTCATAAGTCTTGCATACCACTCATTCAGCTTCACTTTTTCAAACTTATAAGTGGTAAGTTTACCTTCAGAAGCATTTTCTTTAGACTTTGTAAGCGATAGCAACTATTGTCCTGAACGTGAAATTCTAGGTCTCCTTGAACAACTTTTCCTATGTCTGTTTAAATGAGTAGTCGACCCCCCGGTATTTTTGCTATATGGAGCTTTGTAGTGCAGACATCTGATCTTAGCGATATTATTGACTATTATTTCTTCAAAATCATCCTAGACAGTTGACTGTTTCTTCATTTACTTGCAGTTGTAGCTGAAGATCCCTCTCCCTCAACAATAAGAGGAGATGTGGCTGACTCACTGGCACCAGGGGTACTTGGGACTTCATCCTCACTAGCCATCTCTAAATGATTAAATATAAATATATGAAACAAATTCCTCTAACATTTCAAGAATTTCCTAAGTGGTTTGTCATGTGTGTATAAATGTCCTCTAAAATTTTAACAATTTTTTAAGTGTTTAAATCAGTCACCCATTCAATGTTAAATATGTTGTAATGCTTTCATTATTCAATTTAAATATCACGCCAAAATTTCGACAGCATCTCCCCTTATCTCTCCAAAATATATTAATCTTATATTTGATCCACATGTTAACTATCCACACAAAGTGTGGATATTTGATTAAAGAAATAAATGTAAGAAATATATCTAGAGAGAATTATGAGAGACGAACCGAAACAAGCATGTGTATTTAAATTGGAATAAATGAAAACATTATTATCTATCCAACATTGAACTGTCTAAAAAGGGACAATTTGAGAATTTGTATGCATCCAAAAACACACTGAATCTATGTCTAGCAATATAGAAATCCTTAAATGGGCAACTAATTATCCTACACTAAAACAATGAAACATTTATAACACAAAAACAATTAGCAATAACAATTAACCGTTAAAGAAATGATGCTAACAAATTAACAATCACCAATAACAATAAATAACACTAAAATTAACATTACTTTACTGTGCGGAATGACCAACATTTAATATCAAATCATTGTAAATGATAACTAGTCCAATCTAACATTAATTGAATATATATATATATATATATTGATATATTATAATATATTTATTAATTATTATACATGATTCAACCATCCAACCAAACCAATCATTCATCCATCCATCAATCCCTCCCATCCATCCAAACATCCAACCAGACAACCAATCATCCATCCATCACAATTTTCATCCATCCACATATTTATATGTAATATATAAATATAATATAAGATTTTCATAATATAATATTATAATATAATCTATATAGTATATAAAAATGGGGTTTAATTTGAGTGCTTACCGGTGGGCAGGGTAGGAGACAGCCAGACTGTTGAGTGGCGGCAGGAGTAGGGCGAGCAGCAAGCTGCGGACGGCCGAGCAGGCGAGTCGCTGGTTGAGCAGAGGGCCTCTACTGGTTTGGCGGGTTGCTGCTGGTCGGGCGACGGCGGTGGGACGAGTAGAGAGGCGGAGGGCCTCTATTGGTCGGGTGACGAGACAAGCAAAGAGAGGCAGAGACACAGAGTCACTGACTCACTGTTGTTCGGGCGGCGGGACGATTGGACGAGCAGAGAGGGAGAGAGAGAGAGAGAGGCAGAGATGTTGCGGGTGGCGGGACGAGCACTCGAACAGAGAGAGAGAGAGAGAGGCGGAGTTGGGTTGCTGCTTTGCTGGTCGAGCGGGACGAGCTAAGGGAGGGAGGCAGAACCGCTGCTGCAGGCACCGGGACGAGCATAGGAGAAGGGCGAGTTATTGGCTCGCCGTTGTCGGGCGGGATGAGCAGAGAGAGGGAGGCAGATAGGGAATAGGGTCGGGACTCGGGCGAGAGTCCGAGACGAGTGTCGAGTAGAGACAGAGGTAGGTGGAGAGCTGAGAGCTAGGGACGGCCGGGTGGGAGAGAGCGGGAGGTAGAGTCGTAGAGAGTTAGGCGCCGGGTGGGTGTTTTTTCAAGCTAAAGGGATAGGGGGTAGATTTAGGTTTTTTTTTTTTTTTGTTTATATACCATTTGACCGAGTCGATCCGAATCGAGCCGAGTTCGAGCCATATATCGATCTGAGTCGAGTCAAGCTCGGGCCAGCTTGAACTTGACTTGAATTCAGTTTCGAGCTCTAAAAACTAGCTCGACTCGGATCGAACTCAGCTTTGAACCGAGTCGAGTCGGGCTTTTTCAAGTTGACCGAGCTGGCTCGGTTCGTGTACACCCCTACAAAGGACCTAAGCCTATGCCAGGTTTGTAGTTGCTGTGGGAAGCGGATTGGCTGGTGTACCACACACCTCTGACTTGGCTGGTGTGTTGATGTCACCAAGTTCTATGGTTCCCACCACGAGGTATGTGTTATATCCAAACCGTCTATCTATTTAATGAGCTCGTTTCAAGGGTTGATCCGAAAAATAAGACAAATCTAAATATTAAGTGGACCACACTGCAAGAAAGCAGCGGGAGATTGAACTTCTAACGAGGAAATCCTTTTGAGGGTCACATAAGTTTGGTATTAACATGACATTTGCTTTTCCTCTTCATTCACGTCTGTGTAACCTTATGAACAGAGTGGGTGGAAAAAAAATGTTAAGGGGCGTAGGAATGTTTTTACGGTGAGAATCATTGTCCTGTGGTATGTTTTAACGGTGAGAATCATTGTCCCACTGCTATTTGTGGTGTGGTCTACTTGAGCTTTGGATATGACTCATTTTTTAGATCATCATCTAAAATGATCTGGCCAAATGGATGAACGGTGTGGATATAATAAATACATCATTGTGGGGCCTCTTTAACTTTGATCTCCTTTGAACCGTTCGTCTTCGCACGACACGTGCACACACCAGCAGGTCGGTGGTATGTGGTACAACAGGCAATCCGCTTCCGTTGCTGCCAGCGTATCAAGTAAATGTCTTTTAGCAAACTGTGGTGAACACACATGGTAGTCAAGAGCTGTCGTTGTTTGGAGAGCTTTGTAATCTTGTGGATCTTTTCAAAGCTGAGTTGCTAGGACGGGACCACCGACCACGTCAGATTTTCCCCTTTGATAGGCCGAAGGCATATCAACCCCACTCTCTTTTAGCTTTTGCTTTTGTCATTGCACTGTTATTGCCATTATAGAGGGTGGCATGTACGAGGACTACTAAATTTAAACCATGGTCCACCAAATAGTCCATCTGGATCAGTGTAAGACCCACATCAGGTGATAGGTAGGCCATAGGAGAACGATCATAACCATTCAAAATGGAATTTAATGCGGACCGTTCAACAATCTACAGTTCTATCTATCCGTAGATCTATTCTCTAATGTCTCTTTTAGCAATCTATACCATGCCCACGGTAGATTCACGGCTCAAACAGTCTATTTGACGGTTGGGATGATCGGTAGACATGAAACAAGTAAGCAATCTAAGAATTAACTTCAGTAGTCCGCAGAGTACCACCAAAGAGGCCGCTTATTTTATATAAGGTTTAACCGAAGCAAAAGTAAAATGGAAGTGTGAAGAAATGATTGAAAGCTTAATACCTAAAATTCTGTGCAGGCATGTTATTATGGAAACGGATTGGCTACTCCCCCTGACACCAGCCAATGGCCGGTGGTCGGTGCTCCGTGGGGCCCACCTTGATGTATATTTTTCATCCATTCCGTCCATCTATTTTTACATATCATTTTACGGTATGAGACCAAAAATGAGGTATATCCCAATCTCAATTGGACCACATTATAGGAAACAGTGTTGAATGAGCGTGGACCATTAAAAACATTTTGGGGGCCATAAAAGTTTTGGATCAGGCTGATTTTTGGTTTTTCCCTTAATCTGGGCCTGTATGACCTAATCAACAAATTGGATGTCAAATAAACAGTACAGTGGGCCTTAGGAGGATTTTAATGGTGGATATCCAACCACTATTGTTTTCATGTGGTGTGGTCCGCTTGAGATTTATATACCTTTAATTTTTGGGATCAAGCCCTAAAATGATCTTTAAAAATGTATGAACGGAATGGATGAAACACATACATCATGGTGGGGCCCACAGAGCACCGACCATCAGCCACGGCGCTGGTGTCAGGGGGAGTAGCCAATCCGTTTCGTGTTATTATATAGTTGTCTTTAATGCTATTGATGACCATATCATAGACTGGCCACAACCTAGGACGCAAATCAATCTTAGCCATACAATCCAAATTTTTTGGAAATGAGATGGTAAAAAAGGGTCAAGAAAAATCATTAGTGCTATGGTTAGCTGTTGGGATTTGTGTTGTGGAATCACACAGATATGGATCTAGGATAGCAATCCAAGAACACCAAGTAAACATAAGAAACACAAAGATTTAACGTGGAAAACCCTTTGCGGGAAAAAATCACAGCACAAAGCGACAGAAAATTCCATTATGAAAGCACAGATTACAAAGATAAAGGAGTTACCCAGCTTGAGCAATCCTCAAACCTCTCCTTTTCTTCACCCCTTGAAACCCTAGAATGCCTTAGAATTCCCTTGGAATACCTCCTAATTCCATATACAACCCTTTATATAGCTTTAAAAACAAGAAGAACCGGAATAGGAAACAAAATTGTAGAATCTGCGTTTTCGCAAACGAATCCACGTAAACCTTCGATGACATCAAACTAGCTTCGATGTCATCGAAAAATGACAAAAACAATCTAGGGACTGAGGCTAAAAATTTCGTAAAAACTCATTGGCATCCACCGGCTTCAATGTCATCAAACTGGCTTTGATGACATCGAAACTGGTTCAATGTCATCGAACAGCAACAAACAGAATGAAGACATTTATCAGCAACAATCTCCACCATGTCTTTAATCTTCAAACGTGTAGCTTTTTGTCCTCATCTCTTATCTTTGTATCGCATCATAGCTTCATCAACGCTTCTCATGCACACTCCATCCTTCTATTACGCCATCGCCAAGCCCAAAGAACATGCACAAGTTTTGAACTTCTCTGTAAGAACGACCTTGGTGAGCATGTCTGTTGGATTCACGCTGGTGTGAATCTTTTCCAGTGTTATGTCTCCTTCATCAAGCACTTGTCAGATAAAATAGTGACAAATATTAATGCGTTTAGTATGTGAGTGATAAATAGAATTTTTAGTCAAATTGATAGCGCTTTGCTATCACAGTTAATTGGCACCGTCTCATGCTGAAGTCCCAACTGATTTATCATGCCTCTGAGCGAAACACCTTCATTAAACACTTCTGTCACTGTCATATATTCTATTTCGGTCGTGGAAAGGCCACTACGGACTGAAGGTTTGACATCCAACTGATTGCTCCACCTGCTATAGTACAAACGAGTAACCTGAAGTCGACTTTCTGGAATCCAAACTGCCTACGTAGTTTGAATCCACATACTCTACCAACTTTGTCCCTGTCTTCTCATAAGTTAAGTTGTAATCTTTCGTACCTCGAATGTATCGAAGTAGCCATTTCACCACTTCCCCATGTTGCTTGTCGGGGTTTGACATGTATCTGCTCACAACACCGACTGCCTGTGAAATATCTGGTCTCGTATAGACTAAGACATATATTAAACTACCAACCGCATTCGAATAAGGCACACGAGACATAACTTGCTTTTCCTTATTTGATTTATGACATTGTTCTGAGGAAAGCTTGAAGTGAGCCGTGTGGGGAACGCTCGCCGGCTTTGCTTGGTCCATCCCATACTTGATCAGTACCTTTTCAAGGTATTCTGCCTGTGATAACTAAAGCTTGCTCCTCTTCCCATCTCTATGAATATCTATGCCGAGAACTCTCTTTGCAGCCCCCATATCTTTCATCTTGAATGTCCCTTATAACTGAGTCTTCAATACATTGATTTTAGACATATAATGACTGTCGATCAACATATTATCAACTTACAATATTAGGATGATAAATCTGCTATTACTCAGTGTCTTGTAATAGACACAGTGATCGTATTAACTCCGAGTAAATTTCTGATTCGACATGAAAGAATCAAATTTTTTATACCATTGCCTAGGCGACTATTTCAGGTCTTACAACGACCTCATTAACCTGTAAACTTTTTTCTTTACCCCTTTAATTTCGTAGCCCTCTGGTTGCTTCATGTATATCTATTCTTCCAACTCCTTATGCAGGAATGCAGTTTTGACATCCATTTGGTCTAGCTCGAGATCGTCTTGAGCAACCAACGCCAACATGAATCTGATAGACACCTGTTTAACCACCGGCGCGAATATCTCTGTGAAGTCGATTCATTCTCTCTGAGCATAATCCTTCGCTACCAATCTAGCTTTGTATCTATCATGTTTTCTTTTTAATAATCACTTGCATCCGATTGTTTTTCGGCCCACTAGAAGCTCTACTAGCTCCCATGTGTGATTTTTGTGCAACGAGTCCATCAGGCTCACTGAGAGCCTCTTGAATTGTAGACGAGTCCCTCTCATTTGTAACGAGGACATATGCAATATTAGAGTCGTCCTTGTATCTTACCAGTAACCTACGATCACGCGGTGGGTTCCTTCTCACAGGTGGCTGCTCTACCTGATCCTGTACCTCTGTCTGCGCATTTGTCTCTGTCTGAGTATCATCTGTGTTAATCTAATACCACTTGTTAGGATTTGTGCTGCGGAATAGGGAGCTTTCATCGAATCTGATGTCATGGCTAGTGATTACCTTAGTGCGACCTTGTCAAATAACCTATAACCTTTCACACTAATACCATAGCCAACAAAAATATACTTTTTGACTCTATAGTCTAACTTATCTCTCTCAACTGACGGTACATGAGAGTAAGCCTCACAACCAAATATGCGCAAATCTAAGTAGTCTAGCTTATGATCACTCCATACTTCCTTTGGGATTTTACATTCAATTGTCGTAAAAGAAGACCGGTTCACCAAATATCAAGTCGTGTTAACGGCTTCAGTCCATAAGTCCTTACTCAACGCAGCATTACTTAACATGCATGCGGGCCATCTCTAAGAAAGTCTGATTCATCCGTTTAGCCACACCGTTCTGTTCGGACGTGTGGCGCACTGTGTTGTGTCTAATAATCCCTTCATCCTTGTAATATTTATTAAAATTAATGGAAGTGAATTCTCCACCATTGTCAGTCCTTAAAACCTTTATTTTTCGTCCCGACTATTTTTCTACCATTATCTTCCATTATTTGAATATGGTGAAAACTTTGGATTTACGTTTCATAAAGTAAACCCAAATTCCTTGAGTAATCGTCAATGAATGAAACAAACCATGACGACACATCAATGGAAACCTTTGGTGATGGCCCCCATACGTCAGAGTGCACATAATCAAGCACTCCCTTACATACATGTTTTCCAGATTTAAAAGACAATCTAGATTGTTTACCATATATACAATGCTCGCATATATCTAAATTAGAATTTTTAAATGCTGAATCAAACAACGATCAGATAGTACCTTCATGCCCCGCTCGCTCATGTGGACTAGACGAGCATACCATACACGTACAGAAGTGGAATCTGCAACAGTTGCTACCGCTCTACCTGCTGAAGTGCTTCCAAACAACCTGTAAAGGTTTCCGTGTCTTTGTGCTCTCATAACCACGAGTGCCCCCTTTGAAACTTTAAGGACACCATTAAGACCGGTGAACTTGCACCCTATAGCCTCAAGTGCATCGAGAGAAATTATGCTTTTCTTCATATTAGGAACATGCCTGACATCAATCAATGTACGCTTCATCCCATCAAACATCTTGATGCTCACCGTACTAATAGTCACAACATTATATGCCTTGTCATTGCCCATAAAAACCTGTCCACCATCACATTCTTTGTAACTGGTGAACCAACTTCGATGAGGAGTTATGTGATATGATGCTCCTGTGTCAAGTATCCACTTGTCTTTATGATTGTCGTGTAAGTGACTAATTATGAAAACAGACAGAACATCACTATCACTTATTTCTTCATCAGATATGACAACATTAACCTCCTTGGAAGAAGCCATTAAATTTTATTTCTTCACTTTAGGATTGGTACAATCCTTCTTCATGTATCTAGACATCCCACAGTTCCAGCACTTTAGTTTTCCTTTTAGTTTTCCTTTACCCTTGCCCTTGGATTTGGATATAGATCTTGAAGATCCTGCACCTTGCTCAGAATTCCTGCCTCTCATAATCAGTATATCTGAAGATGTTCTCATATTGCCGTTTAGCTTTTTTATGACCTTCCCTTGAAGGGCTGAGATAACGGTGTCGACACTTAGAGTTTTATTTGCGGTGCACATCGTGTCTTTGAATGACTCATAAGATGCAGGAAGAATTCAACAATATACATGCCTATTCCTCATCTTTGACCGCTTCCTCCATATCTAGCAATTTACACATCAATTTATTAAAGGCTTCTAAATCTCCACCCTTTGTCATCTTGAAGGTATAGCATTGTAGCTTCACGTGTAGGTGATTTTCAGGGGACTTTTTCGCATAGATGGTCTCTAACTTTGCCCATAAACTAGCTGCAGTTTTTTCCTTCAAAACATTATAGAGAACCTCATTTGTGAGACATAAACGGATGGAGGCTAAAACATTACTATTAAGGGTTTCCCATTCTTCGTATTTCATAGTCGATTTCCGCTCCTCAAGAGCCTTAATCTCGCCTTACTTGATTAATAGGCTAATCATCTTAACCTTCCGCAACTCAAAATTATTTTTGCCTGAGTATTTCTTAATATCAAACTTCACGTTTCCCATTATTACTAATCCTTCAGATTCAGATCTGTGCCCCAACAATTACTCTGATACCACTTGTTAGGATTTGTGCTACAAAATCACATACATATGAATCTAGGATAGCAATCCAAGAACACCAAGCAAACATAAGAAACACAGAGATTTAATGTGGAAAACCCTTGCGGGAAAAAACCACGGCACAAAGCGACAGAATATTCCACTATAAAAGCACAAATTACAAAGATAGAGAACTTATTCAACTTGAGCAATTCTCAAACCTCTCCTTTTCTTCACCCCTTGAAACCTTAAAACCCTTTTAAAAACCCTAGAATGCCTTATAATTTTCTTGGAATACCTCCTAATTCCGTATACAACCCTTTATATAGCTTTAGAAACAAGTAGAACAAGAATAGAAAACAAAAATCACAGAATTTGCATTTTTGCAAACGAATCCGCGTAAACCTTCGATGACATCGAAAAATGACAAGAACAGTCCAACGACCGAGGTTAAAAATCTCGAAAACACTCGATGGCATCAACTAGCTTCGATGTCATCAAACTGGTTCGATGTCATCGAACAGCAACAAACAAAATGAAGACATCTGTCACCAACAATAGCATGGTCCCACAAGATTGACTTTTGGGCCAATGGGAAATCCAGGACCCATCATTTGGACCATCCAAATCAATGTTCAAATTGTTGATAGTATTGCATGGCATCATTACTATGTAAAAATAAAGAGTAGTAGGGTTCTTCAGCATCTCAATAATTAACCCTTTTATTGGATAGTTTTCATTTCTAACCGTTCACTAAATGTTCATCAATCTAATATTTAGATTACTAGAAATGAATATTATTTTCCCTCATGATGCATTTAAACTAGTTCCTATAATTTAAATGGTCAAGCATGCAATTTAACAGTAATTTCAAACTGCGCGTGTATCATCCATCACGCTCTGCCAGAGTATCAAAGTATTTCTCAAAATGTCCATGCTTTCTTGGTTGGACGCGGATTAGATACTGACAGGTTGAATAGTGAGTCTGCTACTGAAGTGACGTCACTAAGTTTTATGAGCCCCACTATGGTGTATGTGTTGTATCCACACTGTCCATCCATTTTGAGATATTATTTTAGGGCATGAGCCAAAGAATGAGGCAGATAAAAATCTATAGTGGACCCCACCACAGAAAACAGTGGGGAGAGTGATTCCCACCATTGAAATTATCCTAAGGCCCACCATAATGTTTATTTGAAATCCAACCTGTTCAAAAGTTAAAAAAGACATGAAAGAAGGGAAAACACAAATATAAGCTTGATCTAAAACTTTTGTGGCCTTTAGAAGTTTTTAATGGTGGGCGTCACTGTCCCCACTGTTTTCTGTGCTGGGTCCACTGGAGCTTTGGATTTAACTTATTCTTTGGATCTTGCCCTAAAATGATCTCTCCAAATGGATGGAGGGCGTGGATACAAAACACACATGGCCCACGGAACTTGGTGACGTCACTTCAGTAGCGAGACTCGCTACTCAACCTGTCAGTAGCTAATCCGCGCCCTGGATGGGGAAGAATGTTTTGGTGCGTTGGTGGGATCATAAAGTACCGTTACCATCATAGGTGTCGTTGTGGGCTCGGCGTCAACTATCCATCCAATCCATACCGTCCATTGTCTTCTCCCACTAATTATTACCGTATAAACCAAAACTCAGGCCGATCCAAACCTAGTTGGACCACAGTGCATGGAACAATGTAAACTCATATATAAGAGACCTAACACGTGGCTATTTGAATGGCTTAGTTTTACCGCATCCTTTCATCCCGGGGGGAAGCATCTGATGAATGGATTAGATGGCTACAAATTGTGGGGAAGGTTTCATCCCGGTATGGCCCACCTGAGTCTACATTACGCTGATATTGAATCCATGGCCTAACATGGATGGAATGGATCAGATGCAGAGTTGACGTGGCCCCGCAGCAGTCCGGTACCACAACAAGTTGGGGTGGACCCACTCCCAAATTATCTCACCTCTTTGGTAGAACTCGTCTCAACCATATTAGGATGCATTTCTCATCTTCTCCATGAACAGCCGTCAGATTTTCAATTTAGATAATCATCTGAATGTCTGAGCTTCGATTGCAAGTCGGACAAAGAAAAATACTACCGTTAAGCGATCCTGATCGTTCGATCAATGTATTTTTGGCAGAATGAATTTGAATGGCTGCCTACATTTACTTTTCGTACCATTTACAGTGTATGGACCGGATGGTCAGTGTAACATGTTCAGGAATGTGAGAGTCTACTCGATTTAACGGTTTTGATTGAATGGCCTTTGTCCTCCTAACCGGATCAAAATTTAATTATCCTCTCAACCACTAGTTTGCCATCTGTCAAGGCGATTTGTGAAAAGATAGGGGTTAGCCCTTCCAAATGAATTCTTTTTACCTTTGTGGCAATAAACGTGAGTTTACGAACTCCCGGTCTTTAAATTTGTATGTCTTTCAAATAAATAAAAATGTATAAATAAATGAAACCAAGTTAAACAGTGTCAACTTTATTGGTAGTTAAAATATATGGTCCATTACAATCAACAAAATAATAATCAACTAGAAATATAAATGAAACAAAACAAAGATAAATACTTAATTTGTTTATCCGAATAGACAATCGAGATGGGTGGTTAGTAGAATGTAACGGATTGGTATGATCAACCAAATCAAAACTCAGTTGAACATAATCCCACAACTTAAGGTTAATGATATTTACTCATAATCCTAAGGTATTTTAGTGAGAGCGATATGCAATAGCTATCTATACTAAGCTAGGCTAAATTAAGAAAAGATAAATGTAAAGTAGATAAATGTGTTTGACGCGGAGCCTCGATCACTTCTTCCTTGTTGTTTTTGGATCCTTCTCACTCACGTCATAGTTTTGGATATAGGAATGTCCTTGATTGATTCATAATTTACGTTCATATTGGAAAGAAATGACTCCAATCAAATCCTCGTTGGCTTCCCGGATCTTCTTCTCATAGCTTATCCTTCATGGAGGTGTTTTTGGCTCACTAAAGATCAGATCTGTGAATGTCAAGATTCCTTTGATCAAGACAACCAAGCCAAGGGCTTAGACCTAAATCAATCTCGACCACTCAACATCTCTGTTGATGGCCCACCTTGTCATCTTTAAGCGTTGGACAATCCTAATCAACCACCTCCCATATTTCACCATTAACTGTAGGATTGTTTAAAGTGCCGAAGAGGGCAGATGGATAAGATCCATCACAACTTAATCTCCCACTCTTGAACCCAATTAGATTCGATCTCTCCCATTCTTTAATTCTGATCAACAGTCGAAGAGCAACTTGATGGAGCTGCTATATTTGTCTCTCTTGATTTAAGTCTGAACCAAAGCCGAATTGGCTTAGACATAGGTCCGATCTCCTGATATTTAGAACCTTCTCTAATATTGCTGGTTCCTCAAATATCTTTGTGAAGATCTCCCATCTTGGAAGGACTGTAAGAGACGGCCTCATCGAGAATATTATCATCATATCCGTGATTAGATCCATTCTCTTGGTAGGTATTTTATAGTCATGCCAAGTATGTTACATAAAAATTGGGCACGTTGATCATGGACATATGGCATGCAATGATTCATCCCCCTAAAGACATGCATAAGGGTTCGTGCCATTGCATTAATAATGGAATGTGTAATGCCAAAGGAAGATAAACTGAAGATCTTTTCGAATGCGAGTACGACTTTCATGTGTGCCAAACACGTAATGTCACCACGTGTTGTTTTCTACTCGACCACATTAGGGCGCCAAAAATAGATATAAATGGTTAGGGCCATCTAATCGAAATCTTATTTATTTATTTTAGATAAATACTTTTATACTCTAACATAGTGGGTTCCTTATGTCTTGGTGGTAGACTCACAAGAGTTTCAACACGAGGTCATGGGTTCAAGTAACCATTGGTGTGTGTGTAAAAAAAATAAAAAAAATTACTTTCACAATGTGATTCATGATACGTAAGCAATTATAAATTACCTAGAAATTGCTTTTGTGGCTATAAATAATTTGAACTAAATGGTTCACATTCTATGTAAGGTTTAGATGTACCATGAATTAAAAGAAATTAATCTTATTTGGTTATGGAAATATTAGATACGGTTACACCCTGTTTTTAGCTATTTTGAGAAAGCCAAGAAGAGGGTGACGCGTGGAATTGCATGAGGACTAGGAAGTGGATAAAAGAAGTTGAAAGATTTGAAGTACTTTTTGTGGATTACAGCTAGCGTAACATTAGTAGTTGGTAGACGAAGTATTGTGGTCGATATACAAGAAGCACGGTCAAGTAGTTGACACGTACAGATGCAGGTCGCGGTCGAGCTATTTAAGATATAAAAGGCGACCGAGTGTAACAAAACCTTGGGTAACAAAAGTGAAGTAAGTGACCGAGAAGCGTTTAGAAGCGAAATGGATAAAGGGACATGTCAAAGAAAGAAGGATTTGGAAAGCTATGTGGCAGTGGTTCAGATGCCATATTAAGGGCCTGTTTGATTTTTGGGCTCAACTATAATTAGGTAATAATTATTTACCTCGGTAATTACCACATCTTTACCAATATAGATGTGACAACTTACTTTTTTAACACTTAAATTGAGAAATTTATAAAATCAATGTGGGGCCTACCGTGATATATGTGACGTATCCACACCGCTCATTTGTTATGCTAGCTGAATTTAGGGCATGAGCAAAAAAATGGGGCAGATCCAAAGCTCAAGTGGACCACACCATAGGAAATAACAGGAATCGAACACTTACCATTAAAAACTTTTTAGGGCCTTTAAAAGTTTTGAATAAAGCTGATGTTTGTGTTTTTCCCTTATCCATGTCTATGTTACCCCATGAATGGGTTAGATGATGAGAAAACCTCAATGTGGGCCCAGTTAAGGAAATAACTTTTAACGGCATAAGAATTAAGGTCATTGTTTCCTTTCGTGTGAGCCATTTGAGTGTTGGATCAGCCTCATTTTTGGTCTGATGCCCCAAAATGTTATAATCAAATAGATGGACGATGTGGATATATCATATACATTACAGTGGGGTCCACATATTTAAGTCAACATTTTTATATTGCTTTTCGAGGTGGAATTACTCACACCTTTTCAAACTAGTTGAAAAAGTAATAATTACTTATTTACCATGATTTACATGTATCATGGAAAATCAAACAGGCCCTAAAGAAAGAAACATCTAGAAGAATTAGTATTACATGTCATCAGATGACCGATGAAAGCAATAAGTGTAAGACCCTTATCCTAGTCCGTACTGTTCCGATGACTTTTGCGATTCTTCTTGACAAATTTCGGTAATCCGCAACTTATAATTGATGTTTGCACGTAACCCTAAGTCGTATCCTGTAAATTTGAGTCAACTTAATCTGAGACTTGTACCATTGCGACCGCACCGTCGCCACGGTTTCAATGCCGCGTCTTGCATACCGATCGGATACCCTGGCCGAGAGATGTGGGCCGGCGTTTAGTTCGAAGAAACGCCGTCCGTTTGCAATCCGAAGAGAATCTCTACAACATGTCCCATCAATCAATCAATCAATCACTCAATCAATCAATCAATCAATCAATCAATGCTTTCTTTCTCCCCAAGTCAAGGAACCACCAAGTCAACTCTCTCTCACCCTCTCTCTTACACACCCATACATGTCAAGTACACCATCACCTCACCCATCACTCACATCCATCACCCATCTCTCACTCACTCTCCTTACAACCCTCTCTCTCTCTCTCTCTCTCTCATTCTCAACACACTTTCCAAGTAAGGGAAGAGAGTGCACGACCAAGCCATTTTAAGAGAGAAAAGAGTGAGTTGTGTGGCCCACTTCCCACCCCAAAAACCATCATCCTAGCCATTCAAACCTCATCATCCTCCATCAAAGTGAAGCACCAGGAGATCGGCGTTCCATCGGACCAAGAAGATCGAACGGTGGGTGCTTCTATAGGATAGTTTTCATGTTTTTATGATGGGCCAAGTGAGGCCTACCGATCGATGGTATGGATCTCACTTTGGACCCTAAGATGTGGCCGATGAACCACCTTAATCCTCATGATCATTCCATGATGGGGCCATCCTCCATGGACCCCATCATGATGTTTATTTTCCTTGCATGCATGGATAGGGTCATCTAAACCTTCCATTTCGGTGGAGAAAGGATCTCTACCGTTGATTTTGATTGGTGGGCCCATATGAAATGGGACCCACTTGATGTATGTTGTAAATTATGCAAGGGAGGGCCCATAGTGCCGGGGTCCCTCCATCACACGTGTCCCTCTCTCTTTCTCTCTCTCTCTCTCTCTCTCCCTTCCTATTCATTTGTTTTTTTGTATGATGATGTACTGTGTGGCCCACTCAGATGGACCCCACCTTGATGTGTGTCTCACCCAAGCCATCCAACCATTTGGTGGCCCACCCTGGTAGCATGTCTGTGGGTGGGGCCCACCTTAAATTTGTGTTACCCAAACCGTCCAGCGTCCAGGGACGCTGGACGTGGCTACATGAAGTGTGAAGTAATGGTGTGGTGCCCTGACATGCAGAAATATATATATATATATATATATATATATATATGTATATATATATATATATATATATATATATATATATATGTCAGTTTGATTTAAGAAAACTTGAGTGAGCCGCTCATGCAGGCCCCACCTTGATATATATTTTTAATCCAAGCCGTCCATCCCCTTTCCTACCCCATTTTAGGCGTTGAACCGAAAAATGGAGCCAATTCGAGGTTCTTGTGGGCCGTAACATAGCAAATGGTGGTTTTCACCGTTAAAACTCACCCTGATGTTTCGGTACATTAAAACATACTGGATATTGGGCTCATTTGGATGGTATCGGGCCATGGAATCCAGTGGGTGGGGTGGATCCTCATGATGCAGGCCCCACCTGAGAAAAACCTCAAAAAAACCCATTTTTTTCAAAAAAAAATAATAATAACATATGCAGTAGGTCACTGCTGCTGCTAGAGGCGCGCAGGCAGCACCTACTGCGTTGATGGACAAACGGGCTGGGACCTGAGTCCCAGCAGTGGGCCCCACTGTGCTGTGTGCGACCATCAGCACCGTGCACATGATAGGCCCCTTAGGGTAGTGGGCCCTTCTCAAAAATCAGCCATATACGAAGCTCAGGTGGCCCACATCATAGGAAATAGTGTGGTTTGAATGTCTGCCGTTGAGATCCTTTTGGGTATCATAGAAGTTTTGGATCTAATATGATATTTGTTTTTCCTTTTCATCTAGGTCCATGTGACCGTGCCAACCGATTGGATGACAAACAAACGTTATGGTGGGCCCCACGTGGAACCCACCATTGATGTATGTGTTTTACTCACACCGTCCACGGCTGTGGATGGTGGAAACCACCATGGTGTATGTGCTTTGTCCGCACCGTCCACAACACTGGACAGTGGGACCCACCTAATGATGTATGTGTTCTTGCCTCACCGTCCATACCACTAGACGGTGGGTCCCCAATAATGTATGTGTCCTCTCCATGCCATCTATCCCTATGGGACCCACCATGATGCATGTGTTGCATCCAAACCGTTCAACCATTTTGAAAGCTCTTTTTTTTGCATGAGCTAAAGAATGAGTCAAATCCATGGTTCAAGTGCATCTTCCCCGCTGAAAAATAGTGGGGTTTGCATGAGCTAAAGAATGAGTCAGATCCATGGTTCAAGTGCATCTCCACTGCTGAAAAATAATGGGGATAGTGACATTCACCATTCAAACTTCTTAAGGGCCACGATAGTTCCAATCTAGCTAATGTTTCTGCCTTCACTTCATCTATCTCCATTATTGGGCCCTGTAGGATTTTAATGATGGAAATCACTGTCACTACTACCATTTGGAGTGCGGTCCAGTTGATCTTTTGATTTGATTCGTTTATATATGCTATATATACACCTTTATGTATTTGTGGCCCATTGTTGAGGCCCACCTTAATATTTATAAGGCCTATTTGAGGAGGCTTACCTTGATGTATTTGTGGCCCATTGTTGAGGCCCACCTTGATATTTATAAGGCCCATTTGAGGAGGCCCATCTTGATGTAGTCATGGCCCATCCATTAAGGCCCACCTTGATATACATGAGGCCCATGATACAAGGCCCATTTGATGTATTGGAGGCCCATGGGTCGAGGCCCAATGGGATATACATAGGGCCCATTGAATGTGATCCACCGTGTTTTAAGTATTGACCTTTATGGCGGGCTATGCCTTGGGAGCAATGATGGTTTGACGCCCACATTGTAAGTACATTGTTGGTTAAATGTCCGCATTGTAACTCTCCTTAGGGCCCATTGATAGGCCCGTACTTGTGATAGTTCATTACTTTATAACATGCTTAGTACAATTCCATGATTCATGCCTATACACATCATATGTATGTTTGATATGAGGAATGTTTGATCATAGCATAAGCCATTGGGCTGAGATATTTACGGGACTCCTTATGAGATGGAGTGCCCCACATGATCGCGTGGTACGCGCCGGATTGCTGCATGATTTGATGGTGTGACTCATGCATCTCGCATATGTGTGACTTGATCATTTACGCCCTGGCGACATCAGGGTCGTGGCTCCACAGGTACATCGTGGATGGCCGTATCGGATACTGAAAATACTTGGTTCTAATATTGTGGGCACTTAGGATGTCCTTGGGTGAAAATTTCAAAACCTTTTTGCTACTAGGAGCTGCTCCAATGTCTAGATTGAGTGGATACACGAGCGCCCGAGTGTCGAATACCAGTAGGCCGCGTCTTCCACTGTGTCGTGGTCGGTTGGAAGGGGGTGTGACCTTATTCGCTCGAGTAAGGGGGCTATAAGCTAGGCTGAGTTTGACCAGCTCGCAAATGAGTCTGCTATCGACGAGCCGGGTAGGTATTGGCAGACTACTGGTCAGGCGGATAGTGAGGTCTATTCCGCTCACTGGGCTATGCGGCTATGGAAGCTGCAGTCAGTGTGGAGTGTACTAGACCCCGGTGATATCCTAGAGAGGAACTGTACTAATATGTGTACTTGATGAGGACTGACATGCTTGTATTGCATCTCGCATATGACATTCGGTTACGTAGGCCTCGCATTGCATTGGTATGGCCACTAGCATTCATGTCTCGCATTGCATGGCCTTGGTATGGCCAATAGCATTCATGCCTTGCATCACATAACTTTGGTACAACTGATAGCATTCATGGACTTACTACATATTTTTGCATTACTCTGATATTGTACACTTGGCGCTTGCCTTGCGCACACACTTACACCACCCTCTAAGCTTTTGTAAGCTTATGCACGATCGTTGTGTGCAGGTAGCGTTGGACAGTAGCAGCGCTGAGGTAGGAGTGCGCATCTGACTATTTTGGAGCCTTTTGATCACCTTGTACTTCCCTTTCCGCATTGTACTTAAAGTTTTTGATATAGTGGATATGTGGTGATATTGTTTTGTGACTTGGTTATGCTTGTGGTTATGCTCCATTACAAAAAAAATTCATACTGAAAATGCTCCTTGTAGGATCCCAGGATCGGATTCTGGTATGTGAGTGTCGGGATCTGAGAATGGGGCACTACGGAGGCTGTCGGCGCCGGATTCGGCGATCAAGAATTTTGTGAACCTGTTTTCTGAGTTTGGGGCGTGACAATAAGACCAATGTGTGGCCGATGAACTATTAGCAACCAAAGCAGGGCTTGGTCAAAAGATGAGGAACAGTCTGGTGCATGATTGAAGAGTTGCTTGCTAAGGTAAGAGCATTACAATAATCTTCTTTTAAATTGAATAGATGAAGCCTAAATGAAGTTGCCCAAGAACTCGATACTCAACCAAATTCAAAAACACCTGGGGGACAGTGTCCGAATTCGATCATACAATTTGGCTTATTTTCACTTATTACATTGATTGTACTATGGTGTTGACTATGCCATTAAGTTTCTAGGCTAAACCATCTCAACTGAACAACAACAGAAATAAATGTAGAAGAATTAGGCCCATCGATAGTTATACAACAAAGATCTTTTGACTTTGACGAGGAAGCCAAAAAGGTGTTAACCGTGATGGTCGAATAGGGTCCCTTTTAAAAAAATCATTATTGAAAGACTGACTCTTATAATGACCTAACATTTGAAGCCGTTGTATATCTCCATTTACTTGGAAGGATGTCCGACCACTCGGGTTCTGGTCAACAACGGAGCTTTTGTTAACATTCTACTAGCCAGAATGATGGCTAAACTTGGAAAGACGCACAATTACGTTATCCCAAACGAGGTCACAATGAGTAATTTTACGGGAGGAATAACGCAAATGTAGGGCATTTTACCAATTGAATTAATGATGGGAACTAAGAAGGTGCTTGCCACTTTATTTCTGGTTGATACTTCATCAGACTACAATGCTTTGCTTAAACAAGATTTTATTCATTCATTCTCGTGCATCCCATCATCATTGCACTAATTCATGATTTTCTGGAATCAAGACAGAGTAGAACTGATTTTGGCTGATAATAAACCATTCTTAGTTATGTCTAATATAGCCGAGAGATGAGATATGACGTATACGATTTACATGGTGAGATAAGAATCGTAAACCAATTGGTATTGATGCTAGACTCCACCTTGATAATATCATGCAAGATATTTTTACCATGATTTGAGTAAGTGAGGAGTGGTCGAAGGCTATAATTCCATTCCGTGCAACTACAAGGTGTGCGATTGAAGAAATTTCATGCTGAAACAATCATTAGTCAAGGCCAAGTTCACAGTCAAAGTGTGACAGGTCGAGGAGAGTTTGCAAAATCATTATAATGGATGTTTTGTTGATATAGTTGACGTAGTTGTATCGACCGATCAAAAAACTAAAGATGGTATTGAAATGAATGATTTGAAGCCATCTCTAGAGAAATTGGAGTATTCTCAGTCTCGAGCTCAAGATCCTCTAGTTGAAGTAAATTTGGGGACCGAGTAACACCCCAAACCCATTTTTATTAGTGGATTGATAAATTCCCAAACCCATGCCAAATTCTTTAATTTATATAAAGAGTTTGCCGATTGCTTTGCTTAGGATTATCATGAGTTACCTCGACTAGACTAATTGAACATAGGTTACCCATAAAGGAGGGATATCGGCCACATAAGCAGCCGAGTAGGCGGATGACAACTGAAGTAATGCAAAAGATTGAAGGAATTGAGCAGCTTTTACAAGCAAGTTTCATTAAGCTCATCAAATGTATCGAATGGATTTTGAACACAGTACCAATTATTAAGAAAAATGGTAAGCTCAGATTGTGCATTGCTTTTTGAAATTTAAATCGAGCCACACCAAATGACAAATGTTCCATGCATATGGCCGATTAACTAATCGATCAGATAACTAGGCATCATATGGTATCCTTTATGGATGACCATTTAAGATATAATCAAATAAATAATGTAATAAAGGATGTCCCAAAGACAGCCTTTAGATGTCCTAGTCCTTTATGTATGTTTCCATGGATTGTGATGACTTTTGGGCTTAAAAATGATGGAGTCACTTATTAAAGAGCCATGAACATCATTTTCCATGATATGATTTGTAACACCCCGAACTTTTCAATATCCAAGTATTGAAAGTTTTTGAGTCTTACCATAGAATTTAACCTATTATGTACATGCGTACGGTACCAATCTAGCTACCCTAACCTTACATCCATTCCCCAACGCGAAGCTGACCATTGGAAATAGTCTTCTTTCATAGATCAGGCCATCTGACTGTTGATCTCAAGACAAGACTATCCATCATGTGATTTGACATATGTACCTTCCCGTAATTGAATTGGCAAATAACTCTTTATTTATAATGATTTAGATGTAAGTTCTTTTGTAAGAATTGTTTAGAAAAGTGCATATAACCATGTAGAACCATAAGATTCCACAAAACTCTTAGATCGGCAATAATTATGATAATGTCATTAACCTATACCCTTAAATCCTAAAACACATGTTCTCCTGTCTGTTTCATGCAAAATTGTATACCAGGTCTAATTATCATAAATTAACCGTACCTGTCAAATCTCGGCCCTTGGATCAGCAAGAGCAATGACTAAAACAAGTATTCACTTGAGATGGCCCACCTAAGCCTGGGATTTGCCCCTATCTGGTCAGACGTCCCAATAAGACAATCAGAGTCTGATAGATGACGTGGATTTGATCACACGCCACTGTGGACCCCACTTTGAGGATGAAGGTGCACACGGTGCATGCACTCCCGTAGTGCACCGCCCCTAGAATCGGGTCAAACTAGGTTCGACACGATGAAAATTCAAAACAAGGAGGATTTTCCCTGGTTTCCACCCACGGCGGATGACCGTTCGCTGTTAGGATTTTTGGGTCACCATCATCATCTGCATGGATGATCTGAACCATCCATCATGATCATGGGATGATTTCAACCAAACCCTAGCTCCTTTCACCTCGAGCCCAACCAAGAAACCAAAACTAAACCCTCCTGACTTTGCACATCTCTCACGAGCAAAACGGACAGTTTCTGTCTGGCCAGATAGTGACCCACCATCATGACCCCGTTCAAGGATCCGAATCGTCTAGTGAGATCGAAGGGCAAAACCGACTAAGACCATGGGACCCATGATGGCCCCTGCACACAGTCGTGGGCGCAAGATGGAAAACCGACTTCTGTTAAAGCTATAGACTGAGAAAACTGACTGCATTGAATCCATCCACAAGACCTACTATTCCATCTCAACCATTCAAAACCCTCCAAACAACATTCCACCTCTTTCCACGAAGATAGATCGGGAAAGATCGGGCCACATGCCACTCTATTTCCTATCATTACGCAAAACTAACCCGATTTCTGCTACGCAAAGGCAGAGTTGCGTAACTAATCCACTTAACCGCGTCCCATTCTTGCTGCGTAAACCGGTCTGCGTAAGGATACGCAGGAAAGACATAGAATCCCGTATGCCTATAAAAAGGGGCCTCTTTGGTCCGACGGTGAGAAAGAAAGGAAGAAAACGAGAGGAAGAAAGAAAAGAAAAGAAAAGAAAAGAAAGGAAAGGAAAAGAAAAGAAAGGAAAAGAAAATGAGAGCAAGAAAGAAAAGAAAAGAAAAGAAAGGAAAGAAAAGTAAGAAACAAGAAGGAAATGAGAGAGAGAAAGAGATCCTCACCAATAGATTTTTCCAACACTCTGATCCAATTTTGTAGTTCAAGTCACGACTAGAAGAAACTCCTAATACTGGGTCAAAGAGCTGAAGCTTTGACACACACCAACCGAAAAGGATCAAACCTAGAAGTGGCGCTTTTATCATTTAAGCTTATGATAATTTAAGTTGGTATGATTTAATCTGCTCCCTCACATGCTTTGAATTCTCCCTACAATATTTAATTTATCATCATCAATTATCTACCCCTTCAGAATAATGGTTAAGGTGTAATATTAATTATGCATGACATTTTTGAATTTATGTGAGGTTTACTTTCCTTTAAGCTTACATTAATTTAAGTTGATTTGAATTATTATGCCTTTTATTTGTTCTCATGATTTTTTCTCTACAATTGTTTAATTTACTACCAACTATTATTTATCCTTTAAGATTACGGTATGAGGTTAATTACGAGTGATCTTTATAAATTTATGTGGGGCGATGGACACAGGCCTTGCCCTTGCCTTTATCATTTTATTGAGTTAGCCCTTGTTACTCTTATCTTTATTGAGTTAGCCATTGCCACTCTTCTTATTATTGAGTTGGCCATTGCTACTCTCCTATTTGTTGAGTTAGCCATTGCTACTCTCCTCTTTATTGAGTTGGCCATTGTCACTCTCCTCTTGTTGAGTTAGCCATTGTTACTCTCCTCCGTATTTTATTAGCCTTGTGCTACTTATCTTTAAGGCTTGGGCATGTGTCTTGGATTCCAAAACTCCCATGATTCAGTTTACATTCTCTTTAATGCAAGTGATGTGTTAAAGGTATTACAACTAGTGATTCAATTATTATATCATGGACATAATGTGCTCTGGTTAGAGACCCTCTTGGTCAATTCATGAAAATCCATATTGATGACGTACTGGTCAAATTGACCAACTTGGATGAGCATATCGAATATTTACGTAATTTATTTGAAAGAATAAAGATTCATAAATTGAAAATGAACCCTCTTAAATGTGCTTTTAGTTTATCAACGTGAAATTTCCTGAGTTTTATGGTACATTAGAGAAGAATCGAGATCCATCAATATAAGGTGTGAGTAATAGTTGTTGAGTGTCAAATATTGCATATTTTATCCTATTTATATCTTGGTTTTATGAACATGATAATGCTTAAAGGTATATTTTCTGCATGTTGATGTTGTAAGGTAAATCTAAGAGCTTGGATTGAAAAGAATGTTAAAAGCATGGATTTAATGCTTAAGAAACACTAAGGCAAAGAATGGATCTTTAGAGATGAAGACTGAAGATTTCAAGACCCTAAGATTCAAGAAAATCAAGTGGAGAATGAAGGAAGTCAAAAGAACAAAGTGCTGAAATTCACTTCATTGTCTGTGTCATCGACCACAGTTCAATGACATCAAACCCATTGTTCGATGACATCGAACACAGGTCGATGACATCAAATTTTTACATGAAGATTGAGTTGGTCGCTGGACATATTGGGTGCAATTTTTTATTACTTGAAGTCTCTCTCGATGATTTCGAAGACATGCTCGATGACATTGAATCCCATTCGATGGCATCGAAATTTCTGAAGAATTTTGAAGCAACTTGCTACACTGTTTTGGACACTTATTTGAGGACTCGAAGACCGTTCGATGACATCAAAGACCTGTTCGATAACATCGAAGAATTACTCGATGACAAGAGGAGTTACGCACTGCGAAAGATAAAAAGGCGCGACTTCTGAATTCAAATCCCTTTAATGACATCGAAGGCGTTACGCAGAGTTACACGGACTGCGTTAAGTTAATGCGATTTTCCAATTTTACACAGTCAAGGCTATAAATGTGGGTTTCCTAAACACCTCTAGGGATATCTAGGGTTTCAATGAGCAGAGCCAAAGGGTGGAGGAGCCTCCCAAGAGTTTTCCTTCTTTCCTAGTTTGTTTTTAATGCTTTCTTCTAAGGTTTTAGATCCAATCATTTCTATGGTTCGCCAAACCTCTTAGCTAGGGCTAAGAGGTGAAGTTTGTAGCATGTTGGGATGTTTTTCTTGTTTTGATTCTTGTTCTTATTGAACTTCTTTGATTCTAATTTGATATTTAAGGAATACTTTCAGTTTTTAATGGTTTATTGTGACTCAAATTACAATAGATCTGTAATAGCTTTGAGTATCTTCTTTTCTTATTTTGAGATTGTGGAATTGGTAAATCCTTTTGTTAGTCATCGTCTCCACAGCATGGTTTCGTGATGGAATCTCTTCCAACCCTCACAATTCTCCTTCATTGAGAATTAGGTCAATGAACGTTCAGATTTGATTTTATTGATATATCTTCCAATTGGATAGGATAGGACTCCCATTCCAATTGTGTTCCTTGAATTAAATAGAGAAACATCCTGATAGCTGCATGTGGATCCTTGGAACGCTAGTTCCCTTTAGATTATTGAAATCCATTTCACAATTACTTCATTTATTCCAGATTTCTAATTTAGATCTTCTTCTAGTTATGCTTCTAGTTAATTTCAGAAACATACGAGATTAGTCCCTGTAGATTCGACCTCGGTCTTATTGGGATTATTACTGCATCACGACCCTTCACTTAGGGTTGTGAACAATAGTAGAAGCTCAGCCTCTAACAATCAAAACTGAGTTACAAAGGTTTCTCGGCAAGGTTAACTTTTTATGGTGATTTATCTCCAAATATGCTAGAAAAACTAATGTGTTTTCTTCTTTGTTGAAGTTAAAATAAGGGGATGAGTTCAAATGGGAGGCAGAACATCAATGGTCTTTCGAAAATATTAAAAGTATTTATCCAAGGAACCGGTGTTAATGCCACTAGTAAAGGCTCAACGGCTTAAGTTGTATATCTCAGATTCCATAGAGTCGATTAGAGCTTTATTAATGCAAGATGACAATGACTCGAAAAGAGCGTGCGATCTATTATCTTAGCCAAAAATTGTTAGATACCAAGAGGCAGTATTCTACTATGGAAAAGTTATATTTATCATTGTACTTTATGGCTACAAAATTATGACATTATTTATTGGCTGAAACAGTCAATGTAGTTGCAGTAACTGATCTAATAAAATATATGTTAAATCGGCTGATTTCGAATGGATGAATTGGAAAATGTATTCTCACTTTGTCCGAGTTTGATTTATTCTATCTGCCATAAAAGGCTGTAAAAGGGCAGGGCATAGTAAACTTTTGGCCAATCATCCTTCATACATAGAAGGTCAAATTCCGTTTGAGGCATTTGAATTGTATGTGGTATATCGGTCTCACCCTGAAAACTGATTTTTAATAGTTCAATGGCCTATAAAGGATCGGGAGCAATGATCATTTTGATCGATCCAGTTGGTAGAAAATAAGAGTTTGAGTTCTAACTTGAATTTAATTGTACCAATAATCAAATGTACCAATAATCAAATACGAAGCTTTGATAATCAGTCTAAAATTGTTGACCAATTTAGGAGCAAAAGAGGTATTGATTATGTGCAATTCTCCGTTAGTAATAAACCAGCTCATTGGTTTGTTTAATTGTACAAGTAGAACATTACAATCATATTATCTGTTGGTGATATAGTTGCTAGGTAGATTTGATGAGGATGAGTTAAAACACATAACTTGAGAAAACAATGTTAATGCCTATGAAATGGCATAGTTAACATCAGGGCTTCAAATCACCTAAGGATTTGAAGAAAGAATGGTGACTGTTTAGAGGAATTCGTTACCCTTAGTTTTTTTAAGAGGGAATCGGCCGATGAAATTTGCCTAGTCGAGGTGAGTGACGATGATTTGAGAGCTCCAATTATAGAATATCTTTGGTCTTCACAAACGAAGGTCAACCAAGATATTAGGAGGACGAATGTAAACTATGTATTGATCAATGAGGAGCTACATCGAAAAGGGGCTGATAACATGTTATTGCAATGTTTAGCAAAAAAGAGTCTATGCTAGCCATGGGTGAAGTACTTGAAGGAATTTGTGGAGCACACTAGATCGGAAGACAAATGAGACTTACACTTCGATGTTATAGGTATTTTTGGTCGAGCATATCTACTGATTATGACCAATATGCTAAAGAGTGTGAAGCATGTTAGAAACATGGGCTGATACAACATGTGCCCATGACTGAGTTACATCCTATTATAAAACCTTGGCCATTTCGAGGAGGGGCTATTGATTTGATAGGGAAGATTTACCCTCCGTCATCTAGGGGACACAGTTTCATTATTGTGACGATCGATTATTTCACCAAATGGATAGAATCAAATCTAATGTTAGGAACAGGTTTTCAAGAAATTATTGAGTTCTTTCAAACTCATATAATTCATTGGTTTGGAATTCCTGAATCAATCACGATGGATCATGGAGGAGAATTTTCATCCAAGCAAGTCAAAGCGATCGTTGATAAGTATAGGATCAAGTTAATGCATTCATCACCTTATTATGCTCAGGCTAATGGCTAGGTCGAGGATAGCAATAAGGTTATTAAAAATATTTTACAGAAAATGATTGATGGAAATCATAAACAGTGGCATGTTAAGTTCTTAGAGGCTCTTGGCACATACCGTATTTTATTTTGTACAAGTACAAGGATGAGTCCATTTAGATTGGTATATGGACATGATGTTGTGTTGTCTTAGAAGTGATTGTACCATCATTTTGGTAGAGTATTAAGCTAATTTGACCTCATCTAAGTTCACAAAAGCCATGCTAGTTGTACTTGAGGGCTTAAATGAAATTCGACTAAAGTCTTTGGATTCTATTATGACAAACAAGGCCAGAGTTGCTCAAGCATACAACAAAAAATGTGAAAAAGAAAGATTTTGGTGATGGCAATATGGTTTGGAAGCAATATTGCCCATTAGAACTGAAGATGTTGTATTCCGTAAATGGTCACCTACATGGGATGTACCATACATAGTGGTAAAAGTTCTTTATGGAGGATCTTATGTTCTTCATGACATGGATGAAATATGGTAAAAAAATATGAGCAATGGTCGACTTCTAAAAGCGTATCTTTCAGCTTATGGGAGATGGAAAGATCAAGCCAAAAGTGGTTAGAATAGTCACAAATGGTAAGTAAAGACCAAAATTGATTGAGAAACATGAGTAAGCATAAATATAAATATTATACTAACGGCCGAGGCTAGCAAAACATGGCCGACTAGCCAATTACATATATATTTTTCAAGAAAAAAAAAAAGAAGAAAAAAAGTAAGTGAAGGCTCGGCTAGAGTATGAATTAGACATGAGTAGCTTTCATCTCATTAAATTCTTTAACAACGTGTTCTCTGATGAGTTCAACTATTTTTCTTTAAGCCTTTCAGGATTCTCAGCTTTCCAAAACTCAGTCGAGAAAGTGCAAGACTTGGTCGATGCCGTGACCAATGACATCGGTTTTGTGCTCTGCTTCTCTCTTCTATTCGTTGCTCTCATGCAACTGAGCTTAGTAGAGGTCGACCTGAGAATTAATGAATTTTAGAAGGGTATAGGAGTAGTCCAAAAATATTTTTGGATAAAGTCATTCAGTCTCCTAGAGATCATCACTAATTTCTCTGCATTGAACTTGCGGAGTTCTCAGCATTACTTTATTAAAGTGATGTTACTGAGTCCAATGCAAGCATTTATATCTACCCAATTGTACTGGTCAAAAAGTATGTTTGTCTCCCTATGAATGGCAACATGCTTGTTCACATGAGCACTTGTTCACATGAGCATCAAGTTCTTCTAGATATTTCTTGGCAATAAAGTATGTTTCGCCAATACTTTGAATTTTTGTCAAAGCATCTAGAAGTTCATTCAAGGGAGCATTATCCCTGGTAATGAAATGAAGGTCGGAAATGAATGGATAAATGTGATATTGAAGGCTGGAATGAGAAAAAGATTCGAAATCCGTGATGAAGATTTCTCTAAAAAACCTCTGAGTCCAATTGACAGTAGCCATGGGGTCACCTGCCATTAAAGAAAGAAAGAGTGCTTGAAGATGAGAAGAAAGGAAATTTGGGTGTGCAGAGAAATAAGCACCAACGATTCCTTTAAATGGGCATTCAGGATGAGCAATCACACTTGAAGACGAGGTGTCGTGTTGGTTGAAGCACCTCATTAATTGTATGAAACGTTTCCTGAGGAGAGGAAATGAACGGGTGCATGACTTCTCGTAAATAGCTTGTTATTAATGCAGTTATGCACACATGAGGAAAAAAAGGCTAAGTAATAGAGACAAAACAATATAGATTCAGGAACAAGTTTTCTAGTCAATTGTATTAAAGATAAAAGAATTGCAAGACTGACAGGGGACAAGTACAAAGCAATCAAAAATTAAAAGATGAGAAAGATGCAATTGATTCTTGAAGCTTCAACCTCTTGACTTCCTACCGATGGAGAGAAACTTTAGTTTTGGCTTTTAAGCGTACAATCTCACCAATCAATGGAGTATGTTATTGCATGAAAGCACCCAATCGATTGATTTCACCTTCTGATCCTATTTGTGCTCGGTTAAAGATTCTTGTTCTTCTTTTAGCAATCTCAGTTTCTCTTCCATGATTGAGATTTAAGCCTTTAGATTGGTCAAGGATGCATCTAAGACTTGAAGGTTGTTGTATGCCACGGAAAATTGCTCCCTAGTACCTGTGATCATAGTCATCTTGAGGAAGATGGTCGAATGCTCAACTTGAAGTTTGTCGACCGTAGTGACTGTTTCTTAGTGTTCATAAATCAAGCCTAGAAATTCATAAAGTGTAGGTAGCTTGGCTAACAAGAATTCATTCGATCGAGTAAGAGTTTGGTATTGGTGAACGAGGAAGTTAAATTTCTCAACCAATTCTGATGAAATGATGTCAATGGAACCAAAACGAATGAGCATTCATAATTCTTCTTGTAGTTGTTGAATTTCTGATGAAGGGGTAGGAGACTAGACCACCAAGATGTCACGTGGCAAAGCTAGATCGAATGAAGAAAATATGTCTTCTATAGAAAGCAGATCCTTTAAAGAAGAAGACATGGCATAAGAATCATTAACCACTTGAACCATAGGAGTAGAGACGTCAACCATTGGAATTTCAGTACCTCGACCAAGAAGTTTTGACTGGTAGATATAACTCTTGTGTTGCTGCTTTATCTAGAAGAAAAATTCCATGTTCATCGACCGGAGAAATTACATGATCGGCCTATTCTAAAGAAGAAGCAAGATGAATGAGAGACAAAGCTGTTGGCGTGACTAACTCTGTAATTTCTTGATCCTGATCAAGTGCAAGTGATGCAGTTATTGATTGCAGAAGAAGATTGAAGTACTCCCCAGCTAGGTATATTATTACCTCTTCTCGTCCTTTAATTTGATATAGCGATTGACGATTATCACTCATGGTCCTTTTTGAATCAGAAACTTCAAGTGTTTAAGCTTAGGACTGAGCAGTGTCGACCAGAATGTCTGAAATAGACACATCAGTTTAAAGAGTGGATACAGCAATTGACTTTTCAGCGGACGAGAGTTCCCCAATTAATGTAAAAAAGAAAGAAATTGAGTAAAGGGAACTACACAATCATTACAAAAAAGGAAAGGGCATGATGTTGGAATAACATCCACTAGATGAATGTATGGTAGGTGTCCAAGCACGAAAGGGACCAAAGAAAACTGACGTCCTTGAGCGAGCACCTTGGCCAGATAAATGTACTCCTAAGTGATTTGCAAAGCACTCACACATAACAAAAATCGGCATATCGACATCAACAGGAACGTTGTGTGTTCTCGTTCATCGACCTCATCCTGAGATTTGTATTAAAGAGCCATGAAGGTAGAATATGCCTAGTTGGTCCTATCTAGGAGAGTGAAGGGATGTGGACTTTTAAGAGCAAAGCCCAGGTAGATAGGTTCCCTAAAGGGCAAAAGGTGAGTGAATGCACATACATCCATGATCGATGGACCTATAGGACCACATAAAAACTAGAATGTATTAGTTGATCGACTCTAGAAAGTCAATGCTGCTACAAGAAGGGAGGAATTGGTTGGATATTCATGCAGAGAAAATTTGATGCATTTATAAATTCCTGCTCACTTTCATGTATCTCCATGTTGTGCTCTAATGTGAGCATACCACTCAGCCCAACCATTCATCAGTTTCGGCCATGCTCGTGGAGAGTTGAATGTATTGGAGGGGTCTGGGAAATTGTCTGATTAGACAAGTAAAACTTCGTCAGGGCATTTCGGGAAGTTGGGTTCGATTTCACAAAGTTGTTCATAAGCGACTGTTGAATGGAGAGCGGGACCAAGCATCAACAATGCAGTGTCTAGTTTGGTTGGAGTGTTGAATAGAAGATCACTAATCACTCCTGACGATAAGATATCAAGATCTTTGATGAAGGATTCCAAGTGAAAAGCTGGAGCAGAAGAAGAAGAAATAGCCATGGTAACTTGATGAGAGGAAATTGGGAAGAGTTTGATGCAAGAGAAGAAGAGTGAAAGGGGAAAAGCACTGACTTAAGAGTTTCTTATATATCGGCGTGATAGGTGTGCATTAATGAAAAGGTTATCATAACTCCTGGTATGATATAATTTTATGCGACGTGTATATATCGGCGTGATAGGTGTGCATTAATGAAAAGGTTATCATAACTCCTGGTATGATATAATTTTATGCGACGTGTTGCATGGATAGTCTAGAAGCGTGAGAGAAAGAATATCTCTTGATACGACATCGGTTGAGTTGAATCAATGGTGAAACAACACATGGATTAATGGTCGATTGTATTTATGATGTTGGGCAACGAAACAATGTTGATGTCACATTTTTTCTAATGGCGAAGCGACGTGGGGGCAATGTTGTACTCGATTTCTGGCTATTCTGAGAAGCCAATAGGAGGGTGATGCGTGGAATTTCAAGAGAAATAAGAAGTGGATAAAAATATAAAAGATTTGGAGCACTTTTTGCATATTACAACTGGCGTAAAGCTAGTCTTACACATCAGTGGCTGGTCGACGAAGTATTGTGGTCAATATACAAGAAGCACGGTGCAACAGTCGACATGGAAAGATGCAAAGTGTGGTCAAGCTATTTAAGATATAAAAGGTGACTGAGGGTAACAAAATCTTGGCCGATAGAAGTGAAGTAAGTGGTCAAGAAGCAATCAGAAGTGGAACGGATAGAGGGGCATATCAAAGAAAGAATGAATTGAAAAACTACATAACAGTGGTTCAGATGCCATATTAAAGAAAGAAACATCTAGAAGAATTAGTATTACATGTCATCAGACGGTTGACGAAAGAAATACAGCTGATGTGTGGTCGATGAATGATTAGCAACTAAAGCAGGGCTTGGTTGAAAGAAGAGGAATAGTTAAGAAAAAAATGAACTAAAAGAAGGATTTAGAGTAGAGAAGAATCTAAAGAGGCTTTTGGACTGTTGTAACCATTGTAGTAGTAGAAAGATCTGGAAGAATAAGCTACAACGGAAATCTATAAGTAGCAGAGGAATGTGGCAAAGATAATAAATCTAAAAGTCTAATTTCAAAAAAATAACAACAATCAATCAAATCTATCAATTTATCTTTTATCTTAGCTTATCCTAGGAGTAGCGGTAATTCTTGACTATAATCTTTAGTTGTAATCCAAGTTTACGCTCATATGTTGGATTTCTTCTTTATCTAATATCAAGCAATTCTTTCAAGAGACACATTCTTGTAGTTGTTCATAGTGACCGGTTGTGAGTTTTTTCTTTTGTTTGATTTGCACTGGCATTCTGAAAGTCCTTTCTTGTGAAAGGCACAAAGTAACCCATCTTCTGTTGTTGATAGATGTCTTTAATCTGACAGATTGGGCTCGATGACATCGAAGCCAGTCGATGCCATCGAGTATTTTTAGGATTTTCACCTCCGGTCGCTCGACAGTTTTTGTCATTCTTTGATGACATCGAAGGTTTACGCAAATTTTTTACGGAAAAGCAGATTCTGCGATTTTTCTTTTCGATTTTGTTTAGGTTTCTTTCTAAACCTATATAAAGGGATGTATACTAGACTGGGAAGCATTCTAAGGGATTCCAAGGCTTTCTATAAGGGTTCCAATGTTTCTAAAAGGGTGGAGCAAGGGAGAGATTTAAGTATTGCTCAAGTCTGGTAAGTCCTTTTTCTTTGTAATTTCTGCTTTCATAGTGAAGATTTGTCACTTTGTGCTGTGGTTTTTTTTTTCTGAAAGGGTTTTCCACATTAAATCTTTGTATTCTCTTATGTTTGCTTGGTGCTCTTGGATTGCTATCCTAGATTCATCTCTGTGTGATTTCGCCGTCAAATCCCCAACAAGTGGTATCAGAGCAATCGTTAGGGCATAGATCTGAATCTGCAGGATTAGTATCAATAGAAAGCACTAGATATGATATTAAGAAGTTTTAAGTGCTATGTTATATATCTAGCACCCTGTATTATCAAATTTCGTAGTGACAAACCACTTTGGAATGATGAACTTTTTCATAGATGGAAAGTTCACCTTCATACGAAGATGAGCTACAAGTCATGAAGATTGCTATATCTACATCAACTTCAAGAACAACATCAACATCAAATGCTACTTCAACTTCAAGTACAAGTTCTACTTCAAGTCAAAGTGCATGCATGTTTAACTAGAAGTACTAGTTCAAGTTCAAGTACTAGACCAAGTGCAAGTACTACTTCAAATACAAGATTAAGTACAAGTGCATTACATGGTCAAGATCAAGATCAAGTTTCAAGTATACAAGATCAAGCTTCAAGTACTTCAAGTATACTATCTACCGAAACTATAAGTTCAATGTTCAATATTTCAGATATAAATGACCGTAGAAAGACCTTAGGTTTAGGTCATTCATATTGCACATTTAATATGGGTTATTGTACTTAATATAGGCTCTACTTCGACTAGTTGTAGTTATTGATCGACTAGTCCAGTCTCTGGCTCGACCAGTCCAGGGTTTTTCTCGACCAGTCCAGGATTTATTTCAAAAATTTCAGATTTTTCTGGTAGGGTCACGACCAGTCGAGCACCCTGCTCGACCAGTCGTGGGAACTGGCTCGACCCGTCGAGCAGGCCACTCGACCAATCGAGGGTCAGTTTTATCCGATTGCGCTAGAATTTTTGAAATTTGGTTGCTCTTAAGACCAGTCGAGGCTGACCTTAGACCAGTCGAATGAACCATTTTTTAGCCTATAAATAGAGGTATTTCTCAGCTTTATTCATTCATTCAAAGCAAAATCAAGCCACTACTCTGAGAGAAAAGTCCCCATGATTGTCAAGCAATTGTCCGGTATATTAAGATTCGTTTGTTATAGCTTTTTAATTTTCAATTTCTTAATCTCTCTTTACATAAATCTGATTTTATAAGGGTGTTCTTCTCTACCCCTTTTGAGATCTAAAAAATTGAATCAAAGTAGCCCAAGGTTGGATTAATTTGAAAGTTATTTAGAACCTAGAACCCTTCTATATGTGTGTTGGACATTGAACATCTACAAGTGAAGTGGTTCTACTAGGCTACATCGAAGAAGAATCTTCAGATAAGTATTTTCATTTATAGCTTTTGGTTTATGAGATTGCCAGAAAATCTCTATTGTGGTTTTGACTAAGATAAGCCAGAAAATCTCAGCATGGGGTTTTTAATTGTGGTAGCCCAGTGAAAACACAATTGTAAAGGTCATAAGGTGAACCTTGGAAAACCTTCTTTCATAGTGAAAGCCAATATCACGTGGGTTGTGATTATTGGGAGTGATGTATGTGTGGTTGTTTGAGAACAGTTGGTGTACACACTGAATCACTATAATTCTTGGTGTTTGGTGGATGATGATATATGTGATGTATGTGTGAGAAATGCTTGTATCTATTTCATGACATGTGGTGAATGTTTTAATAGCTAGATTTGTTTCTATTGCTTCTTGTTTTAGTTTGGGTTTTTCATCCTTACTGAGTTCAAGACATCAGATTATCCTACCATAAACTTTGGTTTTTGCTGTAAGGTTGTCCTTTGAAAAATGTTTGAATTAACCTCTCAATACTTACAATTGAGATTGTTATTTGATTCAACAATGTGCATTTATTTTTCGTAATTATTTTTATTTGGCGTAGTCCTATTCACTCCCCCCCCCCCCCCAAAGGACTGAGAGTTCGCCCTTTTCAAGTGGTATCACCCCCCCCCCCCCCAAAGGACTGAGAGCTCGCCCTTTTCAAGTGGTATCAGAGCTAAGTAGCTCATTTTCTTGGATTTATTTCCTAAGCTTATCGATCTAGAGCTTTCAGTATGATAAATTTCGATAGCCTTTCTATTACTAGGCCACCACCGTTTGATGGCTCCAACTATACTTATTGGAAAGCCAGAATGTGGATCTTTCTGAGATCCATTAATGAAAATGTGTGGCAAGCTATAGTGACTAGATGGAATCCACCAATGTCTGAAGTTCTAGGCAGTGATGGAACCAAGTCCCTTAAAGAAATACCGTTTTACATGTGGACTACTCTTCAGAAAAATGAGAGCAGTGCAAATGCAAAGGCCTTAAATGCAATCACTTGTGCACTATCACCTGATGAATTCAAAAGAATCATTTCATGTGATACTGTTAAACAAGCTTGTGACATTCTTAAAATAACACATGAGGGAACAACTATAGTAAAAAAGTCTAAAGTTCAGATCCTCACCACTAGGTTTGAGGAGATTCGTATGAAAGAAATGAGTCTTTCATGGACTTCTATACGAAAATAAATGACATAGTTAACTCTATGTGGGGTCTAGGAGATAGTATCCCAGAAAGCAAGGTTTGCGCTAAGATTCTGCGATCACTTCCTGAAAGATTTAATTCCAAGGTGACTGTCATTCAGGAACTGAGAGACAGATCAAATGAAGATTGAGGAACTTGTTGGTTCACTTCAAACTTACGAGTTAAATTTCAAAGCTCCAAAAGGTAAGTCCATAGCTCTTAAATCATCTAAACCTATTTCAAAAGATAGTAATGTTAATTCTGATTGTGAAAACTCAGAGGATGATATGGCTTTACTCGCTAAAAAGTTTTACAAGATTTTCAAAAGTAAGAAAGAGTAGATTTTCAAAAACCCTCTGAGAAGAGAAAAGGTAAATCTAGAAATTGGAAATCTTTAAAAGATAGTTAGTGTTTCAATTGTCATGAATATGGGTATTTGGCAAATAAGTGTCCAAAAAGGGACAAGCTAAAGAGAAAAGGCATGCTAGCCACATGGGATGAATTATCCAGCTCTGAAGCTTCTTTTGAGTCGGATGAATCAAAACATGAAACTTCTAATGAAGTCAAGGCTTCAATGACTCTAGCCAGAGTCACTTCCACAGATAGTTGCGATTCAATTGAAAATGAAATCTGAGTGACCCTGAAAATGAAGATGATATTCAGGATGGCTATAATGTCCTATACAGCTAGAGTTGTAAGATTGATGTCTAGTTAAAACTTCAAAAAGAGAAATTTCTAAAATCGAAAGAAGATTTTGAAAATTCTGTTTAGAAAAATATCATATTTCTGATTGTTTTGAAAAAGCAAAATGTGATTTGAGTTTCAAAACTTCTGAACTTGAAAAATCAAAATCAAAAAATGAAAAACTAAAACTTGAAGTTTCTTCCCTGTTGAGTTCAAAGGATACATGGAGGTATGCCCAAGGAGACCCTAAACTTGAAAAGTTATTAACCGCATCTAAAAAATGTGTAGATAGAACGGGTCTAGGCTATGTTAAAGATATACCTCAGAAAAATAAGAGTGTAACTCCTACATTTGTCAAAGGAGAATCCTCTAACTCAAAAGGAAAGGGCTTGAAATATAATAATCAAAACTACTTTAAAAATGTAAAACCTTTTCAAACATCTAAAGTCAATACTAATAATGTCAGCTTTAGAAAACAATGCTATAATCCTTTAGCTGAAAAAATTGTGGATTTACTCAAGGAGCTTCTCAAATCTAACTCTAATATGAGAGTTAGTAGACAATAATTTCAAGCAAAGAAAAACCAACAGTGCTCCAAAACCTAAAATTACAATAAAATGGGTTCCTAAGGTTGCTTGTCTGGTTGCCCACACCACCTTCAAGGCTTCGAGTCAATCAAAGTGGTACCTAGACAGTGGTTACTCAAGACACATGACAGGTGAGAGAGATTTGTTCACCAACTACAAAGAAATGATTGATGGCTCAGTCACTTTTGGTGATGGAAGCAATTGCAAGATAATTGGCCAAGGTATGGTTCAACTGTTTAACCCTCTTCCTTTTGAAAATATTTTATTTGTAGAAGGACTTAAGCACAATCTTTTGAGTATTTCTCAAATTTGCGATAACAAGCATAGTGTTAAATTTACAAATCAAGGATGTGAGATCTCAAATGAGAAAGGTTGTGTGATATTAAATGGCCGTAGAACATCTGAGAATTGCTATATCATTAGTGAATCTTGCTCATCTAAATTATCTTGTTACATGGTCCAAACCAATGAAACCGAATTATGGCACAAGTGCCTTGGACATGTGAACTACCGAAATCTGTATAGATTGAGCAAAGCCGATCTTATTAGAGGTCTACCCAAATTGAAGAAAATGGATAAAATATGTGGCGCATGTCAAATTAGGAAAAAACAAGAAGTAATCACAAGAAAGTGAACTCCTCTGCCACATCTAAACCTCTTGAACTTCTCCACATGGATCTTGTTGGACCAACCATAATAGAGAGTAGAGGTGGTAAGAAGTATTTCTTGACAATTGTGGATGACTTTACCAGATTTACTTGGGCAGCATTCATGAGAGAAAAATTAGAAACTCTCGATGAAGTCAAAAGAATACTCAAGCATATTCAGACTGAAAAGGAAATGAACATCACTAAGATCTGAAGAGATCATGGATCGGAATTTGAAAATAGCAATTTTGAGAAGTTCTATAACGATCATGGTATATTGCATGATTTTTCAGCTCCTAAGACACCTCAACAAAATGAGGTTATTGAAAGGAAAAACAGAGTGCAACAAGAGATGGCCAATGTAATGTTAAATAATATGAAGTTACCTAAAAATTTATGGGCCAAAGCTATTAATACTACGTGTTATATTATAAACCGTGTTTACAGTAGAAAATCTAAAGATAAAATGGCTTATGAATTGTGGTTTAATAAAAAAAAACCTATAGTTAAATACTTTCAAATTTTTGGAAGTGCTACATTTTACAACACCGGAAAAATTTAGGGAAGTTCGATACTAAGAGTGATGAAGGGATATTCCTAGGTTATGCTCTGAATAGTCGAGTATATCGAGTTCTTAACAAAAGAACTGGTGTCATTCAGGAGTCTATAAATGTTGTTATTGATGATCTCCTGAATACATCAACATCTAGTTCAGAAGATGATGAAGTTAATATAATTGAAAAACCTAACTCTTCATCTTGTCCTATCAATACTGAACTACGATCAGTGAAAGACCATCCTATTGATCAAATACTAGGCAATCCTCTCAATAGTGTGCGTAATCGAAAACAACTGGAAAACATATGCAATTATGTGTGTTTTACTTCCCAAATCGAACCAGCCAACGTAAAAGAGGCACTCACTGATGAAAATTGGACTGTTGCCATGCAAGATGAAGTAAATCAATTTGTTAGGAACGATGTGTGGTATTTGGTTCCAAGACCATCTAATAAACATATAATTAGAACCAAATAGATTTTTAAAAATAAAACTGATGAATTAGGGAATATAATCAGAAACAAGGCTAGACTAGTTGTACAAGGGTACACTCAAATAGAAGGAGTCGATTATGATGAAACCTTTGCCTAGTAGCTCGTCTTGAATTCATCAGATTATTCATATCCATTGCATGCTTTAAAAGTTTAAGATTTATCAAATGGATATTAAAAGTGCGTTCTTAAATGGTTATCTACATGAAGAGGTTTATGTTGAACAACTTAAGGGTTTTGAGGACTCCAAACACTCTAATCATGTGTATCGCCTTAAAAAGGCACTTTATGGTTTGAAACAAGCTCCCAAGGCATAGTATGAGAAATTGACTAAGTTCTTACTAAGTCATAATTTTGTTATGAGGAGTGTTTATAAAACTCTTTTTGTTAAAAAAAATATAATGAACACATACTTTTAGTACAGATATACACGTTGATGATATTATCTATGGTTCTACTTGCTCTAACCTGTCCATTAAGTTTGCAGAGTTGATGAAATCTAAGTTCGAAATGAGTATGGTGGGAGAATTGAACTAATTTCTAGGTCTACAGGTTAAACAACTAGAAGACGGTATCTTCATTTCTCAAACCAAGTATACCTTAAACCTGGGTAAAAAATTTGGATTTGAAAATGGTAAAAAATTCGATACTGCTATGAGTACGACTCTCAAGCTTTCAAAAGATGCAACAGGTAAAAATATAGATCCTCAGTTATATCGTAGTATGATTGGTAGTTTGCTATACTTAACTGCGAGCCGTCCTGATATAGCATTCAGTGTAGGTATTTGTGTTAGATATCAATTAGATCCTAAGGAATCTCACCTTATTACTGTCAAGCAAATTATTAGATATGTTGCAAGTACGACTAATCTAGGCCTCTTGTATCTGCATGATACAAATGTTCAATTAGCTGGTTATACAGATGATGACTGGGCTGGGAACATAGATGATAGAAAATCTACCAGTGGTGGATGTTTTTATATTAAAAATTTTTTAGTTTCCTGGCTCAGCAAGAAACAGAGTAGTTCTGTATCATTATCCACAGCTGAGGCTAAATATATCGCAGCCGAAAATGCTTGTACTCTACTTGTATGGATGAAAAGAATGCTTAATGATTATGGTATTGCACAAGATACAATGATATTGTATTGCGATAACACTAGAGCAATTAATATATCTAAAAATCCCATCCATCATTCCCATGCAAAGCATATTGACATTCGATATCATTATATTCAGGAATTGGTAGAAGATAAAAGCATTTCGTTGGAATACGTTCAAACGAAAAATCAACTTGCTGACATATTTACTAAACCACTTGACAGGAATAAGTTTTCAAAATTGATTATGGATATTGGTATGTGCAATTCTAATTGAGTTTATCATGTTTGCATGTTTTATTTTATTTATTATTATTTATGCAAATAATTTTTGAATAAAAATTTAAATTTTTAGTGCTTGCACGACCGGTCAAGCACATACTCGACTAGTCGTAGCTCGATGGGTCGAGCATGTACTCGATCGGTCGAGTTGCGTGGTTGGAAGCCTTTATGAGTGAGAAAATCACTTTTTCTTTCATTTTCTCTTCTTCCTCATCCGGCCCGTTTTCGACCCGTCGAACCCATCTTCGATTAGTGCTTGGTAAGTGCTCCATTTTTTATTTCCTTTCATATTTAGTTTCCTTAATTCATACATTGCTAGATTCTTAAGTTTATTTGAGCTTTTCTTGTGGTCTCTAGGGATTTCTATCTAAAAATCTGTTGGGTTTGATATTCCTATTTCCATTGTTATATTTCTTTCTTTTAATCTTACAATGGAAGGACGATCTAAGAAGAAAGCTAATAGAGCTTCCTCGTCTCGATCCACACCTATTAGGGTGAGAACCCTACGTCCTCTCAAGGAAGACCCCGAGTATGTACGGGATTTTCGTACTCGCGAGATTATCGTTAAGCGTACAGTTAATTCCTATCACCTTACTCAATTTCAACTTCTTCCCATCCTTATCGCTGTAGATTGGGAAAACATTTTGAATTGGGGTGGACCGGCATACCGCTCCATTGCGCAAGGGATGTTTGCATGTATTACTGATGTATCTCTTGATGACTTAACCTTCACTATTAGCTTTAGAGAAGGTTCATTTCAAGTTGATCGTTTTGTAATTTTGGGTTTGGTTGATATTAATGTTAACGATGATGGTATTCTACCTCCATCCTTAGTCGACAAAATGACTGAATCAGAAGGTCGTTCGCTAACCCGTAAATTATGTAACATAGACTCGGAATGAAATGCGGGAAATGCACTTCGGGCCAATCAGATGTTGCCCAAATACAGGGTACTTCGTTGCATTTTCATTACGAATGTATATCCTCACTTTGGCAAAGAAAGCTGAACTGACTTCTTTCATGGTTCGCATTTTGCATTCCGTTATGTCATGTATTCCCATCTATCTTCCATCTTTAATATTTTATATTATTCAATTCCGTCTTCATTCGAGCCACGGATATATTCCTTTCGCCTACTTGATGACCACCTTAGCTTTGCATTGCAATGTGGTTGTGCCACCTGGTGAAGTTCCTATTTCAGTTCTTCCTTTCAATAATTCTAATATTAACAAGATGAACTTGAAACTCAATCTTGGCCAAAGGGATGAGGAAGCGGAGGAATTTGAAGAAGAAGATGCGTTACCAACCGACACCATGATGGATGATATATTTGATGAGTTAGAATCAGATGATCTTAAGGCTGACCCTGATTATCAGCCACATGAGTATGATGAACACCTTCGCTCTTTGGAGGAAAAGGTGGATGCACTGAAAATCTCTCAGGAGAGTCTGCATGAGAGTCATAAATCATCTATGAAATATATGCGAAAGCACTTTCATCGCATTACTAGAAGTCTCCATCAAATTGATCCATCTATTCCACCTCCTTCATCTGGATTAGATTAGTTTTTCTTATCTTGTTATTTGGTCATGTATAACGTTAACTCTGAACTTTCACTCTTTAACTAGTTGTTATGTGGACATGTATGACTTGCTAATGTTGACACTTTACTTGATTATGTTTTTTAACTTTTCCTTTAACTCTTTCTACTATTCTCTGCTACTATCATAATCACTGCTATAATTGATTTCTATATTCATATCTTCCTTTGTCAAGTAGTGACAAAAAGGGGGAGAGTTTGGTGGTTATGTATGTTTGATTGGTGTAGAGTGTAGAGTGGTGCATGTGTGCATCATCATGTGCATTTTTTTTGGATATGTGTATTGGTTAATACAAGTCTCTACAAATCACCAAGCTCACATTGAGGGGGAGTAGATTGAGAGGGAGTTTTTGGAAGTATGTTATGCTATGAAGTGGATTTTTGAAGTTTGTGAACTTGTGTATTTTGTATAGGTTGATCTTCTAAGTTGGTTTTGTCACAAATTTGACAAAGGGGGAGATTGTAAGTGCTATGTTATATATCTAGCACCTTGTATTGTCAAATTTTGTAGTGACAAACTACTTTGGAATGATGAACTTGTTCATAGATGGAAAGTTCACCTTCATACGAAGATAAGCTACAAGTCAAGAAGATTACTCTATCTACATCAACTTCAAGTACAACATCAAATCAAATGCTACTTCAACTTCAGGTACAAGTTCTACTTCAAGTCAAAGTGTGTGCATGTTCAACTATAAGTACTAGTTCAAGTTCAAGTACCAGACCAAGTGCAAGTGCTACTTCTAATACAAGATCAACTCCAAGTGCATTACATGGTCAAGATCAAGATCAAGTTTCAAGTATACAAGATCAAGCTTCAAGTACTTCAAGTATACTATCTACCGAAGCTATAAGTTTAATGTTCAATATTTCAGGTATAAATGACCGTGGAAAGACCTTAGGTTTAGGTCATTCATATTGCACATTTAATATGGGTTATTTTTCTTATTATAGGCTCTACTTCGACTAGTCGTAGTCATTGTTTAACTAGTACAGGCTCTGGCTCGACCAGTCCAGGGTTTTTCTCGAGCAGTCCAGGATTTACTTCAAAAATTTCATATTTTTCTGGTAGGGTCATAACCAGTCGAGCACCCTGCTCGACTAGTCGTGGGAACTGGCTCAACCAGTCGAGTGCCATGCTCGACCAGTTGACCAGGCTACTCAACCAGTCAAGGGTCGGTTTTATCCGATCGTGCCAGAATTTTTGAAATTTGGTTGCTCCCAGGACCAGTCGAGGCTGACCTTAGACCAATCGAAGGAACTGTTTTTCAGCCTATAAATAGAGGTCTTTTATCAGCTTTATTCATTCATTCAAAATAAAATCAAGCCACCGCTCTGAGAGAAAATTCCCCATGATTATCAAGTTATTGTCTGGTATATTAAGATTCTTTTGTTATAGCTTTTTGATTTCTAATTTCTTGATCTCTCTTTGCATAAATCTGATTTTATAAGGGTGTTCTTCTCTACCCCTTTTGAGATCCAAGAAATTGAATCAAAGTAACCCAAGGTTGGATTAATTAAAAAATCATTTAGAACCTAGAACCCTTCTATATATGTGTTGGACATTGAACATCTACAAGTGAAGTGGTTCTACCGGGCTACATTGAAGAAGAATCTTCAAATAAGTATTTTCATTTACAACTTTTGGTTTGTGAGATTGCCAGAAAATCTCTATCGTGGTTTTGACTGGGATAAGCCAGAAAATCTCAGCATGGGGTTTTTAATTGTGGTAGCCCAGTGAAAACACAATTGTAAAGGTTTTAAGGTGAACCTTGGAAAACCTTCTTTCATAGTAAAAGCCAATATCATGTGGGTTGTGATTATTGGGAGTGGAGTAGGTATGGCTGTTTGAGAACAATTGATGTACACACTGAACCACTATAATTCTTGGTGTTTAGTGGATGATGATGTATGTGATGTCTGTGTGATGAATGCTTGTATTTATTTCATGTTACATGTGGTGAATGTTGTAATAGCTAGATTTGTTTCTATTGCTTCTTGTTTTAGTTTGAGTTTTAATCCTTGCTGGGTTCAAGACATCAGGTTGTCCTACCATAAACTTTGATTTTTGGTGTAAGGATGTCTTTTGAACAATATTTGAATCAAACTCTCAATACTATTGCAATTGAGATTGTTATTTAATTTAGCTATCTGTATTTATTTTTCGCAATTATTTTTATTTGGCATAGTCCTATTCACCCCCCTCCCCCTCTAAGACTGAGAGCTCGCCCTTTTTAGAAGTACTCAGGGAAAAATAACTTTGAATTATGGAATATCAAGATGATCAGTTTCTTAACCAAGTAAGGTGAGGATGGTGCTCTTGAGGAGAGAAAGTCTACTATGATTGATGAAGAATGGAATACTCTTGATAACAAGGCCTTATCCTCGATCCGTTTATGTCTCACGGATGAAGACCTCTATAATATTTTGAGGGAGAAAATTGCAGCTAGTTTATGGGCGAAGTTAGAAGATATTTATGCTAAAAAATCCACTGAGAATCGCCTACACTTGAAGCTACAGTTGTTCACCTTCAGATTGTCAGAGGGTGGAGATGTGGAGGCCCATATTAGTAATTTTAATAAACTAATTTTCAAATTGCTGGATATGGAGGAAGTGATCAAAGATGAATATCATGCATGTATATTGTTAAATACTCTTCCGGCATTATATGAGTCATTCAGGGACTAATTGTGCACCGGAAATAAAACCCTAAGTGTGGACACCGTTATCTCAGCCCTTTAAGGGAAGGTCATAAGAAAGATGATCAGTGGCTTGGGGTCATCTTCTGATGCACTATTTACAAGGGGAAGAAATATTGAGCGAGGTACAAGATCTTCAAGACCTAGATCCAATTCCAAGGGTAAGGGCAAAGGAAAATTAAAGTGCTAGAACTGTGGGATGACTAGACACATGAAAAAGGATTGTACTAATCCTAAAGGAAAGAAAGAAAACTCAGAGGCTTCTTCCAGGGAGGCCAATTTTGTCATATCTGATGAAGAAACAAGTGGAGGTGATGTTCTATCTGTGTCTATGGTCAGACACTTGCATGACAATCTTAGAGATGAGTGGATCCTCGACACAGGAACATCATATCACATGACTCCTCGTCAAAGTTAGTTCACCAATTACAGGAATGCGATGGTGGACAGGTTTTTATGGGCAATGACAATGCCTGTAATGTTGTGGTTATTGGTATTGTGAGCATTAAGTTGTTTAATGGGATGGATTATACCTTGACTGATGTCAGGCACGTTCTGATATGAAGAAAAGTCTAATTTCTCTTGGTGCACTCGAGGCTATAGGATGCAAGTTCACTGGTATTGATGGTATTCTTAAAGTTTCAAAAGGGGCACTCATGGTTATGAGAGCGTAAAGGTACGAAACCTTTACAGGTTGATCGGGAGCACTTCAGCAGGTGTAGCGGCAACGGCTGTTGTAGATTCCACGTCTGTACGTATGTGGCATGCTCTTCTGGGCCACATGAGCGAGTGGGGCATGAAGGTATTATTTGATCGTTGTTTGATTTCAGCTTTTAAGAATTCTGATTTAGATATATACGAGCATTGTATATATAGTAAACAATCTAGATTATCTTTTAAACCTGAAAAACATGCATGTAAGGGAGTGCTTGATTATGTGCACTCTGACGTATGGGGCCGTCGCCAGAAGTTTCCATTGGGGGGTCATCATGGTTTATTTGATTCACTGACGACTACTCCAGGAAAGTTTGGGTTTACTTCATGAAACTTAAATTCAAAGTTTTCACCATATTCAAACAAGGAAAGACAATGGTGGAAAAACAATCAGGGTAAAAAATAAAGGTTTTAAGGACTGACAATGGTGGAGAATTCACTTCCAATGAGTTTAATGAATATTGTAGGGATGAAGGAATCATTAGGCACAATACAGTGCGCCACACGCCCAAATAAAACGGTGTGGCTGAGCTGATGAATCAGACTCTCTCGGAGAGGGCTCGATGCATGTTAAGTAATGCTACATTGGGTAAGGACTTATGGACTTAGGCCGTTAATACGGCTTGCTATTTGGTGAACTAATCCCCGTCTACGACAATTGATTGTAAAATCCCAGAGGAAGTACGGAGTGGTCATAAGCTGAACTACTCAGATTTGCGTATATTTAGTTGTGAGGTTTACTCTCATGTACCGTCAGTTGAGAGAGATAAGCTAGACCATAGAGCCAAAAAGTGCATCTTTGTTGGCTATGGTATTGGTGTGAAATGTTACAGTTTATTCAACAAAGTCATCACTAGCCGTGATGTTAGATTCGATGAAAGCTCCTTATTTCGTAAGAATGATCAGGAAGAGCTAGAGGAACCTGAAAAGTTGATAGTAGATGTCTAGATTGACACAAATGATACTCAGGTAGAGACAGATGCGTAGAGAGAAGTACAAGAGTAGGTAGAACTGCCACCTGTGAGAAGAAACCCACCGCGTGATCGCAGGTTACCGGCAAGATACATGGACGACTCTAATATTGCATATGCCTTCATTATAGATGAGGGGGACCATTCTACTATTCAGGAGGCCCTTAATGAGCCTAATACAGAAAAGTGGAAGGCGACTATAGATGATGAGATGGACTCGTTGCACAAAAATCACATATGGGAGTTGGTGGAGCTTCCAGTGGGTCGAAAAATGATTGGACGCAAGTGATTATTCAAAAGAAAACAGAATAGATACAAAGTGAGGCTGGTAGCGAAGGGGTATGCTCAGAGAGAAGGAATCGACTTCACAGAGATATTCGCGCCGGTGGTTAAGCAAGTATCTATCAAATTCGTGTTGGCGTTGGTTGCCTAATACGATTTCAAGCTAGAACAGATAGATGTCAAGACTGCATTCCTACTCGGGGAGTTGGAAGAACAGATCTACATTAAGCAACCAGAGGGCTACGAAATTAAAGGGGCAGAGTAAAATATTTGCATGTTAATGAGGTCATTGTACGGCCTGAAACAGTCGTCTAAACATTTATATAAAAAATTTGATTCTTTCATGTTGAGTCAGAAATTTACTCGAAGTGAATACGATCACTATATCTATTACAAGACACTGAGTGATGACAAATTCATCATCCTAGTATTGTATATTGATGAAATGTTGATCGCATGTCATGATATGTCTGAAATCAAGATACTGAAGATGCAAGGCCTATATCATAGTCCGTACCATTCCGTAGGCTTCCGCGGTCATTCCGGTCGAATTCTTGCAATCCTCAACCTGTATCCGACATTTGCGCGCGATCCTAAGCTGAGTCATACATATCGGAGTCGACTCGACTCGAAACTTGTATCTTTGCGACCGCACCGTCGCCGCGACTCGTGCACCAAACCGATACTCGGGCTGGAAGATGTAGGCCCACATTCATTTCAAGGAAAACGCCGCACGTTGAGAACTTTGTGGAAATCTCTACAACATGTCCCATCAATCAATCAATCAAGTCAAGTACAAGCCATACCCCAAGTACAACAACCCATCCCTACCCATTCTTAAAGTCAACTCTCTCTCTCTCTCTTCACCCATCCCTTTCTTACAACCCCATCACTCCACCCATCACCCATCACACATCACCCATCCCATATCACCCATCACTTCCCACGCTCTCTCATTCCATCTCTTCACTCCCAAGCAAGAAACATCCCATGTCCAAGCCCCCTCTCTCCTAAAGCGAAGTGTGGCCCACTTTCCCTACCCTCTCACCTCTCATCCCCACCATCAAAACTCCATCAACCACTAATAAAAGTGAAGGCAAGGAGCATAGGAGTCCAAGGGATCAAGGAGAAGGCCGATAGGTGGGGGAGAAGGCCGATAGGTGGGTGATCTAACCGTTAATTTTATTATTTGAGGGCCCACATATGGTGGGACCCATCTTGATGTATGCTTTGTATTTAGGAAGGGCCCATAGTGGCGGGGTCCCTCCCCTTCTCACCAACCTCTATCTCTCCTCTCTCTCTCTCTCTCTCTCTCTCTCTCTCTCTCTCCCTCTCTCACTTTCTATTTCTTGTGATGGGCATGGTCCCCTAGATCCACACCGATCATGGACCCACCATGATGAATGCATTTTATCGATGCCTTCCATCTGTTTTATCTAGGCCATCCAGTGGGCCTGGAAGAAGAGAAAACACAAATATTGGATTGATCCAAATCAGGTGGGCCACATCCATGTGGGACCCACCTTGAAAATATCTCACGCCGTCCGTCCAGTGAAGCGTGAATTGATAGTGGGATGAACTCCAGCGTCTGGACATGCCCTGTAATATATATATATATATATATATATATATATATATATGTTTGATTCTAAACTTTGTGGGTGGGCTGCTCATGTAGGCCCACCTTGACACATGGATCTAATCTAAGCCGTCCATCCCATTCCCCTACTCATTTTAGGCGTTGAGACGAAAAATGAAGCCAATTCGACTATTTGGCGGGCCATACCATAGAAAACAGTATCGTTACCATTGAAAACCCACCTTGATGTTCTACTCACCAAAACATAATGGATATTGATCTCTTTTGGATGGTATCGAGTCATGAAATCCAATGGGTGGAGTGGATCCTCCCGATGCGGGCCCCACATGGGAAAAACTGCAAGATTACTGATTTAAAAAAAAATTGGCAGCAGCGCCTACTGCTGCCGCTGACACCAAAGGATGTAACAGCGTCCTGCCGCTGCGTGGAAGCTGGGCGGGTAGGGACTGTGGGTCCCAGCCGTGGGCCCTACCATGTCATGTGTTGCACATCAACACCATGCATTGGGTGGGTCCCCTTTGGGATAGTGGGCCCCCCAAAAATCAGCCTTATGTGAAGCTCAAATGGCCCACATCATCGGAAACAGTGGGATTGAGCGTTTGCCATTGAAACTCTTACAAGGTTGTCACAGAAGTTTTGGGATCATTATGAAATTTATTTTTCCTCTTCATCTGGATCTGCGTGACCTTATTAACAGGTTAGATGGCAAATAAACATTATAGTGGCCCCACATGGGACCCACTGTTAATGAACATATTCCATCTAACTAGTCCATCCAGCGTCCAGACATCTGGACGGTGGCTCCTTTGTACTCGCACACACACACACACACTTATATATATATATATATATATATATATATTATATCAATAAATGTTGATGGTGGGCCACTCCTACGTGGGACCCACCTTTAATCACGTAATCTGCACCGTCCAGATGTAACTGGACGGTGAATCTGGAATATGTATATAAAATATATTATATTATATTATATTATATATAATACATTAATATTATTTAATATTATGGTGGGCCACGTACGTAGGACCCACCACTGATGGATGTGCTACATCTAGCCATCCATCCTTTTAACCATCTCGCCTCAAGGCTTGAGATAAAAAAATAAATAAATAAATAAATAAAATATGAAACAACTCTGATGGTCAGGTGGACCACACTACAGAAATCAGTGGAGAATAAATGCCCACCATCGAAATCCTTTAAGGATCCTCAAAGTTCTAGGTCAAATGATATTTGTTTTTCCTCTTTAGCAAGGACTTGTGACCTTATGAACAGATTGGGTGAAAAATAAATCTTGTGATGGCCTTGTGTGGTTTAAATAGTGGAAAGCATTACCTCCACTGTCATTTGTGGTATGGTCCAGATGATCCTTTGGATATGATTCATTTTTTTGTAATAATGCTCTAAATGATCTCTAGCAATAGATGAATGGCGTGGCTGGATTTGGCCCATTTGACTCGGCCCATTTGATCTGCCCATTTGAATCTGCCCATTTGATGCAATTGAGGCCCATTGTGATGTATGCAAGGCCCATGGGTTATGACCCATTGCAATGTATGTAAGGCCCAATTGTTGCGGCTTATTCAATATACATATGAGGCCTATGTGATTAGGCCCATCTTGATGAATGTGTTCTAAATCCGCCCCCGTCCATCTGTTTAAGACATGGCCCACCCCACACGTGGGACACGTGTGGGAGTGGGACCCAACTTGATGTTTTTATTTTAATCCACACCGTCCGTGCATGGACATGCTGTGGGACCCCACCATTATATATGTGTTTTATTCAAGTAGTTCGTCCATCCTGGACGGGTGGGGCCCATATTGATGTGTCTTGTACCATTCATTTGGACGGTGCTGAGTAGGGCCCACCTCGATGGCATATGTATATTCATACCATCCATGCCTTTGACAGTGGTGGGGACCACCATGATGTATGTCTTATCCCTGCTATCCGTCCATGAAATGCACCATGGCGTATCTGTTTTATCATCGCCATGTTGTATATGTTGTATATCTATGCCGTTTATTTGTGCGGTTTGTCGTGATGCATGTATTGTATATCTATGCCGAACTAGGTGATGTGGCCCACCTTGATGTATTTGGTGGCCCATTCGAGAGGCCCACTTTGATATACATGTGGCCCATCAGGATGTACCTTTGACCTACGAGCAGGGCCCACCTGTTGCGTGTTTTGAGGCTTAGGTGTAGGGCCCACCTGTTGCGTATTTGAAGCCCGTGGGTCGTGGCCCATTGTGATGCATTTCTGGCTCATATGTCGTGGCCCATTGTGATGTGTTTTCGGCACATATGTTGTGGCCCATTATGATATACTTTCGGCCAATTATAATGTATTTATGGCCCATGTGCCGAGGCCTATTGTGACGTATTCGAGGCCCATGGGTAAGGCCCATTGTGATATATTCGTGGCCTATGGGCAGGGCCCATTGTGATAGTTATTATGCCCATGTCGCGTGGTCCATTTATTGTATACTAAGCCCTTGTGTGAGGCCATGGGTCCTCTTTATGTTTGGCTCTATGTGGGCCACTCCTTGGGAGCAATGATGGTTAAATGGCCACATTGTTGGGCAATGGTGGTTTAATGTCCACATTGTGACCTTCCTTTAGGCCTCGTTTGGCCGATTCTGATTGTCGAGGTCGATTATCAGTGCCGGTTATCAATACCGATTATCGATACCGTTTATGAGTATGTGACAACATAGTATCATGATACATGCCCATACGCATCATCTGCATGTTTGTTATGAGATGTGGTTGACCATTGCATATGTCATTGGACAGGTTGTTATGAGACTCCCTGTTAGGCGAAGATTGTCTCACATGAGCGCACGGTATGCGCAGGATTGATGCATGACTAGATTGTATGACTCATGCATCTAACATTGTGTGTTGTGATTACTATATGCCCTAGCGACATCAGGGTCGTAGCCTCTATAGGCATATCGTGGATGGCTAGATGGGACACCGAAAATATATTATTAGCATCGAGCTACCATACATGGCCCTGTGTGAAAATTTCTAAACCCTCTTGGTACCAGAGGACGCCCAATGTCGAAACCGAGTGGATATATATGAGCGTATGAGAGCCGTATACCAGTAGGCCGCGTCTCCCACTGTATCGTAGTCGGTTGGGAGGGGGTGTGGCCTTACCCGCCTGAGGGAGTAGGCATAGCTAGGCTGAGTTTGACTAGCTCGTAAATGGGTCCGCTATCGATGTGCCAGGTAGATATTGGTCGACTACTGGCCAAGCGAATAGTGAGGTCTTTTCCACTTACCCAGTTGTACGCTTGATGGGGCTGCAAGCTGGCGTAGAGTGTACTAGACCCCTGTGATGATCCCAGAGATGAACAGTACTGATATGTGGACTTATTGAGTAGGAGTTATATATTCATTCATTCACTATCCACTCGGGCTGGTGGTGCACAACTATTTGTTACGTGTACAGTCGCAATGGCCAAAATTTCGGTCGGAGCATGCGACTAACCTGAGATCAGGAGTTTACCACATTGAGTTTGGCTATCCAAATTAGGTATGAGACTAGTTTGGATAGAAGTCCCTTGTGATGGACCCCATAGCCTGCGGTACTAGGTACTATCATCCAGACCTCACATTTCAGCATAGTCATTCCATTTACACTGCATATCACATTACATCTATGACATATGGCATTTTAGGTTATTCTATGTCTGCATTCATATGACCTAGATAAGGATAATGGTATTCGTAGCTCTCTCGAATTGTATATTTAATTGCATCCTCGATATCTGATATCTGATTCATTGTGTTTCCACATTACATAGCCGATTTACATTACTTTCTCAGTATATGATATTGACTTAATATGTCTTTTCATCGCATATCCTGGATGAGGTTGATGATATTCTTATGGACTTACAGTATTTTCGCTTACTCGGATATCGTATGATTTATGCTAGTAATTCCGATGTTGTATGATTAAGGCATTGTATTGAATGCTTGGAACTTATATTGTGCACACACTTACACCACCCTCTAAGCTTTCTATAAGCTTATGCATGGTAGATGCGTGCAGGTGACGCCAGGTCACAGCCGTAGCTTCGCTGCAATTGGAGCGTGCAGTCGAGCTTTTAGAGTTTCTGTTATCATTGTCTTATATTTCCCTTGATATGCATTGTACTTTAAAAGTTTTTTTATCATAGTGGATTTTGTGATGGTGTTCTTGTGGTTATTGTCTGTGGGTTATGCTTATGGTTATACTTATTATGAATCAAATCGATATTAAAAAAATCCTCCTTGTAAGATCCCAGGATCGGAACCTGGCATTTGGGCGCTGGGAGCCGAGAATGGGGTACTACGGAGGCTGTCGGCACCGAATTCGGCAATCGGGATTCCTGAGAATCCGATTTCGGGTTTGGGGCGTGACAGAAGTTGGTATCAGAGCATAACTTAGGAATACTTGAGGATAACATCAAGTATCTGCTGATAGATACCATACACTCTATGATTGTTAAGAACTTAGAATGATTAGGTCCCGAGTTCGAATAACTTAGAGACTTTCTGATAGAGCTCACCACCGTGTGTATATTCGAGAGTATTTAAGGATAATAGGTGCCTTTGTTCCTTCATATAAGACATGCCGCCTAGGAGAGCGACGCAAACGATTTCCACTCCACCATGAGAGATCCCTTCTCCCCTACCTGAGGACGTCGTTCCTCCACCTGAGACTGGTGCGGATCCGACCGTACCCGTGAGTGCCTCTCAGTTATAGCAGATGTTGCAGGCTTTGATGGCTGTGCTTCAGGGACAGAGCAGGGGACCAGTTGTTTCGCTAGTACAGGCAGAGCAGGAGCATGCGAGCGCCCTACTTCAAGAGTTCTGACAGCTCGATCCTCCGCGTTTCTAGGGTGAGCCAAATCTAACAGTAGCCGAGAGATGGTGCTCCGATGTGGAGAAGATTTTTGATATGATGGCATGTACGACCCAACAGCGGGTCCGGTTAGTTGTATTTCTTCTCCAGGGTGAGGCCGAGCACTGGTAAACCTTCGTTTCCCATGTTGCAGGGCCTGATTTTGTTTGGACATGGGAGGATTTCATAAATCGATTCGACCAACAGTACTTTCCCGACCACTTTTGTCGACAACAAGCGTTAGAGTTCGAGACCTTGGTGCTGGGAGACATGTCTGTGGTGCAGTATGTGGCTCATTTGTAGCGTTGTCCAGATTCGCGCCATGTTTGGTTGGTGGAGAGGAGTGAAAGGCTCCCCGTTTCGAGAACGGCTTACGTTACGGTCTCCGAGGCCGTGTTGTTGAGCATGAGCTCTCGACTTTTGAGGAGGTAGTACGGAGGGCTCAGATTTATGAGGCCGAGTGGGTCAGTTCGCAGAGGGATCATGACCAAAGAAGAGACCGGAAGAGGCATGCCCCCTCCGGCAACTCCCAGCAGCGGCAGCGCCGACGGTTGTAGAGGCACAGGAATCGCCCAGCCATCTGAGCATCGACAACACCCCTAACACTACATCCGAGGTAGTTCACTGATATCTGTCATGGGTGCGGCAAGACGAGACACCATTGGCGGGATTGTCCCTGCCTTCAGCACCAGTAGTAGCGACAGAAGCTCCTACCATCTGGACCCCAGCAGCAGTCGCGGCAACGACGACCACAAAGAAGACACACACCTCCCCAATAAGCATAGGGCAGACTTTATGCAGTCCAGCAGGACCCTCAGTGGTCAAAAGGAATCGCCGACGATTCACGCGACTAGGCCCTAGGATCGTCTTGTTAGATTAATCGTTTGCAAAATTCAGAGGCTGCAAGGTATTCTAGTTTCAATCGTTTCTGATCTAGGATCTAAGGTTCAGTAGGGGTCACCATAGTGCTGATGAGGCATTTTGGGATTGCGAGGCTAAGATTCGAGAGCACTATCCCCATTTGTTTATAGAATGATTATGCCTTGTATGACATTGGTTATTGTATGAATATGTCGATGCTTCCTCTTCCCTTAACTTGACCTGCGCGATAGTAAATTTCGAGGATGAAATTTTTTTATTAGGAGGGGGGAGTTGTGAGGCCCGTATCATAGTTCGTACCATTTCGTAGGCTTCTGCAGTCATTCCGGTCGAATTCCGGCAACCCTTGACCTGTATCCGACGTTTGCGCGTGATCCTAAGCCGAGTCCTGCATATCAAAGTTGACTCGACTGGAAACTTGTATCTTTACGACCGTGCTGTCGCCAAGGTTCCAACGCCATAACTCGCACACCAAACCGATACCTAGGCTGGAAGATGTGGGCCCACGTTTATATCGAGAAAAATGCCGCGTGTTGCGAACTTCGAGGGAATCTCTACAAGATGTCCCATCAATTAAGTATAAGCCATACCCCAAGTATAACAACCCATCCCTTCTCATTCCCAAAGTCAACTCTCTCTCTCTCTCTCTCTCTTTCTCTCTCTTTCTCCACCCATCCCTTTCTTACAACCCCATCACTCCACCCATCGCCCATCACACATCACCCATCCCATATCACTCATCACTTCCCACTCTCTCTCATTTCATCTCTTCACTCCCAAGCAACAAACATCCCACGTCCAAGCCCCCTCTCTCCCAAAGCCAAGTGTGGCCCACTTTCCCTACCCTCTCAGCTCTCATCCCCACCATCAAAACTCCATCAACCACCAATAAAAGTGAAGGCAAGGAGCATAGGAGTCCAAGGGATCAAGGAGAAGGCCGGTAGGTGGGTGATCTAACCGTCAATTTTATTATTTGAGGGCCCACATATGGTGGGATCCATCTTGATGTATGCTTTGTATTTAGGGAGGGCCCATAATGGCGGGGTCCCCCTGACCTCTTTCTCTCTCTTTGTCTCTCTCTCTCTCTCTCTCTCTCTCTCTCTCTCTCTTTCTATCGCTTGTGTTGGGCGTGGTCCACTAGATCCACACCGATCGTGGACCCACCATGATGAATGTATTTTATCGACGTCGTCCATTTGTTTTATCCAGGCCATCTAGTGGGCCTAGATGAAGAGAAAACACAAATATTGGATTGATCCAAATCAGGTGGGCCACGTCCATGTGGGACCAACCTTGAAAACATCTCACGTCGGCCGTCCAGTGAAGCGTGAATTGATAGTGGGATGCACTCCAGCGTCTGGACGTGCCTTGTATATATATATATATATATATATATATATATATATATATATATATATATATATATATATATATATATGTTTGATTCCAAACTTTGTGGGTGGTCCGCTCATGTAGGCCCAACCTTAACCATGGATCTAATCCAAGCCGTCCATCCCATTCCCCTACTCATTTTAGGCATTGAACCGAAAAATGAAGCCAATCCGACTATCTGGGGGGCCATACCATAGAAAACAGTATTGTTACCGTTGAAAACCCACCTTGATGTTCTACTCACCAAAACATAATGGATATTGGGCTCTTTTGGACGGTATCAAGCCATGAAATCCAATGGGTGGAGTGGATCCTCCCGATGCGGGCAACACATGGGAAAAACTACAGGATTACTAATTTTTTTTTTAAAAGGCAGCAGTGCCTGCACTGCCGCTGAGACCAAAGGACACAACAACGTCCTACTACTACGTGGAGGCTGGGCGGGCAGGGACCACGGGTCCCAGCCATGGGCCCCACCATGTCATGTGTTGCATATCAACACCGTGCATTGGGTAGGTCCCCTTTGGGATAGTGGGCCCCCCAAAAATCAGCCTTATTTGGAGCTCAGGTGGCCCACGTCACCGGAAATAGTGGGATTGAGCGTCTGCCATTGAAACACTTCCAGTGTTGTCACAGAAGTTTTGGGATCATTATGAAATTTATTTTTCATCTTCATCTGGGTCTGCGTGACCTTATTAACAGGTTATATGGCAGATAAACGTTATGGTGGCCCCACATGGGACCTACTGCTGATGGACATATTGCGTCCTACCCCCGCCCGGACGTAGGTATTGATTTTGATGATTCACACACACACACACACACACACACACACTTATATATATATATATATATATATATATATATATATATATATATATATATATATATATATATATATATATAAGATATATTATTATATAATATAATATATTTTATTAATAAATGTTGATGGTGGGCTACTCCTACGTGGGACCCACCTTTAATCATGTAATCTGCATCGTCCAGATGTAACTAGATGGTGAATCTGGAATATGTATATAAAATATATTATATTATATTATATATAATACATTAATTTTATTTAATGTTATGGTGGGCCACATACGTAGGACCCACCGCTGATGGATGTGCTACATCTAGCCATCCATCCTTTTAACCATCTCGCCTCAAGGTTTGAGACGAAAAAATAAATAAATAAAATAAATAAAATGAAACGACTCTGATGGTTAGGTGGACCACACTACAGAAATCAGTGGAGGATGAACGCCTACCATCGAAATCCTTTAAGGATCCTAAAAGTTCTAGGTCAAATGATATTTGTTTTTCCTCTTTAACAGGGACTTGTGACCTTATGAACAGATTGGGTGGAAAATAAATCTTGTGATGGCCCTGTGTGGTTTAAACAGTGGAAAGCATTACCTCCACTGCCATTTGTGGTATGGTCCAGATGATCCTTTGGATATGATTCTTTTTTTTTTTTTTTGTAATAATGCTCTAAATGATCTCTAGCAATAGATGAATGGTGTGGCTGGATTCGGCCCATTTGACTCGGCCCATTTGATCGGCCCATTTGATGCAACTGAGGCCCATTATGTGTATGCAAGGTCCATGGGTTATGGCCCATTGCAATGTATGTAAGGCCCAATTGGTGCGGCCTATTCAATATATATATAAGGCCCATGTGATTAGGCCCATCTTGATGTATGTGTTCTATATCCGCCCCCGTCCATCTGTTTAGGGCGTGGCCCACCCCACACGTGTGGCACGTGTGGGAGTGGGACCCAACTTGATGTATTTATTTTATATCCACACCGTCTGTGCATGGACGTGATATGGGACCCCACCATTATATATGTGTTTTATTCAAGTAGTCCGTCCGTCCTGGATGGGTGGGGCCCATATTGATGTTTCTTGTACCGTTCATTTGGATGGTGCTGAGTAGGCCCACCTCGATGGCATATGTATATTCACACCATCCATGCCTTTGACAGTGGTGGGGACCACCATGATGTATGTCTTATCCCTGCTATCCGTCCATGGAATGCACCATGGCGTATCTGTTTTATCATCGCCGTGTTGTATGTGTTGTATATCTATGTAGTCTATTTGTGCGGTCTGTCGTGATACATGTATCGTATATCTATGCCAGACCAGGTGATGTGGCCCACCTTGATGTATTTGGTGGCCCATTCGAGAGGCCCACTTTGATATACATGTGGCCCATCAGGATGTACCTTTGACCTATGAGCAGGGCCCACCTGTTGCGTGTTTTGAGGCCTAGGTGTAGGGCCCACCTGTTGCGTATTTGAAGCCCGTGGGTCGTGGCCCATTGTGATGTGTTTCCGGCTCATATGTCGGGGCCCATTGTGATGTGTTTCCGGCCCATATGTTGTGGCCCATTATGATAAACTTTCGGCCCATTATGATGTATTTATGGCCCATGTGCCAAGGCCCATTGTGACGTATTCAAGGCCCATGGGTAAGGCCCATTGTGATATATTCGTGGCCTATGGGCAGGGCCCATTGTGATAGGTATTAGGCCCATGTTGCGTGGTCCATTTGTTGTATACTAAGCCCTTGTGTGAGGCCATGGGTCCTCTTTATGTTTGGCTCTATGTGGGCCACTCCTTGGGAGCAATGATGGTTAAATGGCCACATTGTTGGGCAATGATGGTTTAATGTCCACATTGTGACCTTCCTTTAGGCCTCGTTTGGCCGATTCTGATTGTCGAGGTCGATTATCAGTGCCGGTTATCAATACCGATTATCGATACCGTTTATGAGTATATGACAACATAGTATCATGATACATGCCCATACGCATCATCTGCATGTTTGTTATGAGATGTGGTTGACCATTGCATATGTCATTGGACAGGTTGTTATGAGACTCCCTGTTAGGCGAAGATTGTCTCACATGAGCGCACGGTATGCGCAGGATTGATGCATGACTGGATTGTATGACTCATGCATCTAACATTGTGTGTTGTGATTACTATATGCCCTAGCGACATTAGGGTCGTAGCCTCCACAGGCATATCGTGGATGGCCAGATGGGACACCGAAAATATATTATTAGCATCGGGCTACCATAGATGGCCCTGTGTGAAAATTCTTAAACCCTCTTGGTACAAGAGGATACCCCAACGTCAAAACCGAGTGGATATATATGAGCGCATGAGGGCCATATACCAGTAGGTCGCGTCTCCCACTATGTCGTGATCGGTTGGGAGGGGGTGTGGCCTTACTCGCCTGAGGGAGTAGACATAGCTAGGCTGAGTTTGACCAACTCGTGAATGGGTCCGCTATCGATGTGCCAGGTAGATATTGATCGACTACTGGCCAAGCGGATAGTGAGGTCTTTTCCACTTACCCAGTTATACGCTTGATGGGGCAGCAAGCTGGTGTAGAGTGTACTAGACCCCGGTGATGATCCCAGAGATGAACAGTACTGATATGTGGACTTATTGAGCAGGAGTTGCATATTCATTCATTCATTCATTCACTATCCACTCGGGCTGGTGGTGCGTAACTATTTGGTACGTATACAGTCGCAATGGCCAGGATCACAACAATGTGGACATTTAACCAACATTGTCCCCCAAGGAATGGTGGACCCATGGCCTCACACAAGGGCCAAATATACAACACCATGGGTCTCTCTCAATAGCGTAATACACACCACGATGGGCCTTTCACATGGGCCTAACTTACATCACAATGGACTCCATCACCTGGCCTTCAAATGCATCACAAAGGCCTTGTCATATAGGCCTAATATACGTCACAATGGGCCTTCAACACGGGCTGAATACACATCACAAATGAGCCTCAAATACGGGCTGCATAAACATCACACTGGGCACCGACAATCGAAATCGGCAATCGGTCACGAGAAATCAAAATTGGTAATCGGCCTCGGTCGATAATCAGCAATCGGCCACGACAAATCATAATCGGTAATCGGTCACGACAAATCAAAATCGGTAATCGACCTCGAACGATAATTGGAATCGGTGAGAATGGGCCTAATAAGGCTTAAGGGAAGGTCACAATGTGGACATCCAACTATCATTGCCCATCAATGTGGACATTTAACCAACATTGCCCTCAAGGAGTGGCCCACATAGAGCCCAAGGCCAAACATATAGCGGGCACATGGCCTCGCACAAAGACCTGATATATATCATAATGGACCTCACTCAAGGGCCACATATACACTTCATCGGGCCTCGCCAAATGGCCACAAATACATTTCAACGGGCCACATACCTGGACCTATATACATCACAATGGACCGTATCTTATGGGTCGGGAATACATCATAATGGGCCTTATCGCAAGGGTTTTAAATACATAACAGATGGGCCATGACCTATGGGCCTCAGTGCATCAAAATGGGCCTAATCGTATGGGCCAGAAACATATCACAATGGGCCACGGTATATGGGCCGGAATTACATTACAATGGGCCTTGCTAAATGGGCCATAAATACACAATAGGTGGGCCCTGCACATGGACCTCAAATACGTCTAGTGGGCCGCATCAATGGGTCGTGCCAATGGGCCGCACCGATGGGCCTCGTATACATAAGTCGGTCACATTACATGGGCCGCACCATGAGCCTTAAACATGGGCTGCAATTACATCACAATGAGCCCCATCACTTGGCCCTCAAATGCATCACAATGGGCCTTACTCATGGGCCTCAAATACATCGGGGTGGGCCTCTTAAATACAACAAGTGGGCCGCATTACTCGGGCCGCACCATTCATCCAACTATAGAGATCATTTTAGAGCATTATCCAAACAATGAATTAGATCAAAAGATCATCTGGACCATACCCCAAATAGTAGTGTGATAGCGAGGGAAAGATAAATAAACATTATATTGATTCAAAACTTTTGTAACCCAAAGGGGTTCTAGTGGTAGACGTTCAACACCGAAGTTTTCCGCCATGTGGTCCACATGATAATTGGATTGTCTCATTTTCGGTCTTGAGACGAGCCAGCCATATGGATGGATGGCTGGATGCAGCACATCCATGATGCAGTGGGTTCCTTATAATGGATGGACAGTAGAGATACAACTCATGCATCAGGGTGGGGACCCACGTACGTGGCTAGCACGCCGGCTAGGTGGACGGTTGATATAACACAGTCCTCATGTTCAGACCCACTGCTTTCTGTAGTGTGGTCCACCTGATAACTAGATCTGCCTTATTTTTAGTCTCAATATTTGAGACAAACTTGCCAAATGGATGAGTGGTTTAGGTGCAACACACATAGCACCGGGCCCCACAAGACTATTGACGTCATGGGGCCCACTAATAGGCGGCATGGATAAAGTACATACATCGTGGTGGGGTCTACACACATGGTCAGATGGGTGGATGATTGGATGGTAAACATCCATCAATGGTGGAGCCATGTATGGGACCGTCCAAACCGATGGTGCAGATGAAACATATGGATCAAGGTGGGGCCCACGAGTGTGACCCACCCAAGCTGATCATGCCACCAAGGTGAAACACATATACGATGGGGTCCATATAACTGGTGACGTCACTGCTCCCTGGACGGTGGGGATTTCTCCTCATGTCAGAGGAGCTGATGTTAATACAGTATGCTGTGTAACTGCTGTAGGTATGGTGGGTTCCACGTGGGAGTGGCCCACCATTTCATTTGTTATTCTAATATAATATATTATCTTATATAATATAATATATCATATTTATATGTACGTGCGTGTGTGTGAGAGAGTGAGAGATGCCAGCGTTGCTGGCCATCCAGCGCTAGCAATGGACGACCCTCATTCAAGGATGCGAAGGTGGGCTCTATACGAATGGACAGTATAGATGGGTCACTGCATCAAGGTTAGGATCCCACAAATCTGCTGACGATGCAGCAACCATATGGCTGGTGTGGTCCACATAGATGGACGGTCCAGATGAATGAACGGTTGGATGAACCCTGTCAGATCCACAGAACTTCCTGACGTCAACACTACGGCCATACAGCCGTGTAACGGACACTAGCTAACCCATTTCACGGTAGGTGGGTCTCATGTGGGGCCCACCATAACATTGTCTCTCCATCCAATCCGTTAACAAGGTCACACAGACCCAGATGAATTTAAAAAAAAACATTTTATAATGATCCAAAACTTTTGTGACAACCCAAATGGGTTCCAATGGTAGAAGCTCAATCATCACTTTTTCCTGCCGTGTGGGCCACCTGAGTTCCACCCATGGCTGAATTTTTTGAAGGGAACCCACTTCACTAAAGGGCCCATCAAATGCACGACATTGATGAGCAAATCACATCATGGTGGGGCCTACAAGTGGGACCAAGTCCCTGCCTTAACAACATCCACGGCAGCAGCGTCCTGTGCTGCTGACGCTGCAGCAGCAGGCGCTGCTGCATGTTTGACATTTTTTTTTTTTGATTTTATGTAATTTCATGGTTTTCCATATATAGGGCCCACATCTGAAAATTCCAACCCAGCCATTGGATTCTATGGCCCATAATCGACCAAATGAGACTAATATGCGACGTGTATTTGGCGAATAGAAGAATCAAAGTGGGTTTTAATGGTAAACACTACTATTCCCTATGGTATGGCCCACTTGATTATCGGATTGGCCTTATTTTTCGGCTCAACGCCTAAAATCAAGTAGGGAATGAAATGGACGGTGTGGATTAGTCCCATACATCAAGGTGGGGTCTACACGAGTGGTTCACCTAAAAAGACTTGAATCATGCTAATATTTTTTTGAGGTCCAGTGTCCCTGGACGCTGGATGGTTTAAGCTTAACACATATAAGAGGTGGGCCTTGCTCAGATGGGCCACTAAAATGGCTGAAGGGTATGGATGAGACATACACCAAGGTGGGGTCCGTCCAAGTGGGCCACACATCGCATAAAAATGAAAAAGAGAGAGAAAAGCACCCACCTCAAGACCTCTTCCTTCTTCCGCCTATAGCTTCTAGAGCTCCAAGGGAATGTTTTTAACGGTTGAGATGAGCTTTGGATGGTGGGGATGGGAAATAGGAAGGTGGGCCACACCAAACTCTTTCTCATGGAGGTTGGGACGTGAGTTGCTTGGGAGAAATGAGAGGTAAGAGAGATGAGAGAGATGGGAGATGTGATGTAAAGAGAGAGAGAGGGAAAGGGATGGGTGAGAGAGTGATGGGTGATGGGGAGAGTTGACTTTGGGGAGGGTAGTTGTACTTGGGAATGGGTGAAAGTGATGGGAGTGATGGGGTGTGTACTTGATATTTGATGTGATTGATGGAACTTTCTCTTGGGATTTGTAACGCGCGGCGTTTTTCTCGAATTGAACACAAGCCTACATCTCTTGGCTCGGGTATCACCTCGATGCACGAGACGTGACATCAAAACTGCGGCAACGGTGCGGTCGCACTAGTACAAGTCTTGGGTCGAGTCGACTCAGATATGCAGGACTCGGCTTAGGATCGCGCGCAAACGTTAGTTACAGGTCGCGGGTTGCCGAAATTCGACCAGGAGGACCGTATGAGTATACGGAATGGTACGACCTAAGATACGAACCTTACAGATTCGGCAATCGGGATTCCTGAGAATCCGATTTTCGGGTTTGGGGCGTGACAGAAGACTCAGTTATCAAGGACATTCGAGATAAAAGATCTGGGGGCTGCAAAGAGGGTTCTCGGCATAGATATTCATAGAGATAGGAAAAGGAGCAGGCTTCAATTATCACAGGCAGAATACCTTGAAAAGGTGCTGATCAAGTATGGGTTGAACCAGGCAAAGCCAGTAAGCGTTCTCCACGCGGCTCACTTCAAGTTTTCCTCATAACAATGTCCTAAATCAAATGAGGAAAAGCAGGTTATGTCTCATGTGCCTTATTTAAATGCGGTTGGCAGTTTAATGTATGGTATGGTCAGTACAAGACCAGATATTTCATAGGCAGTCGGTGATGTGAGCAGATATATGTCAAACCCCAACAAACAATATTGGGAAGCAGTGAAATGGCTACTTTGATACATTCGAGGTACAAAAGACTACGTTTTAACTTTTAAATAGACAGGGGCAAAGTTAGTAGGGTATGTGGATTCAGACAACGCAGGCAGTATGAATTCCAGAAAGTCGACTTCAAGTTACTTGTTTGTACTAGCAGGTGGAGTAATTAGTTGGATGTCGAAACTTCAATCCGTGGTAGCTCTTTCCACAATAGAAGCAGAGTATTTGGTAGTGACAGAAGTGTTTAAGGAAGGTATTTGGTTAAGAGGCATGATAAATCAGTTGGGGCTTCAGTAGGTGGTCGTGCCGATTAATTATGATAGCAAGAGCGCAATCAATTTGGATATAAATATCATTCTCATACTAAACACATTGATGTTCATCACCATTTTATCTGACAGGTGCTTGAGGAAGGAGGCGTAACACTGGAGAAGATTCACACCAGCATGAATCCAGCAAACATACTCACCAAAGTTATTCCTACAGAGAAGTTCAAGTTCTGTGCAACTTCTCTGGGCTTAACAATGGCGTAAAAGGAGGACGAAGTGTGCACGAGAAGCTTTGAAAAAGCTATGATGCAAGGTAGAGATAAGAGAAGAGGACAAAAATCTTCACGTCTGAATATTGAAGACATGGTGGAAATTGTTGCTGACATATGTCTTTAATCTGACAGACTGGGCTCGATGACATCGAGCAGGCTTCGATGTCATCGAAGCTAGTTCGATGACATTGAAGCCACTCGATACCATCGAGTATTTTCGGGATTTTCACCTTTGGTCACTGGATAGTTTTTGTCATTCTTCAATGACATCGAAGGTTGCTCGATGTCATCGAAGGTTTACGTAGATTTTTTGCGGAAACGTAGATTCTGGGATTTTTCTTTCCGATTTTGTTTAGGTTTCTTTTTAAACTTATATAAAGGGATGTATACGAGACTGAGAAGCATTCTAAGGGATTCTAAGGCTTTCTAAAAGGGTTGTAGGGTTTCTAAAATGGTGGAGCAAGGGAGAGATTTGACATTGCTCAAGTCTGGTAAGTCCCTTCTCTTTGTAATTTCTGCTTTCATAGTCAAGATTAGTCGCTTTGTGCCGTGGTTTTTTTCTTGAAAGGGTTTTCCACGTTAAATCGTTGTGTTTTCTTGTATTTGCTTAGTACTCTTAGATTGCTATCCTAGATTCATCTCTGTGTGATTCCGTCGTCCAATCCCCAACATCTTCAAGGGAAGAATCCCACTTTCTGATTATCGCCTGATTGTTATAAACTTCTCCAAGTGTCTGAGTAAGCGACTGATCTTCTCGTAATTTGATCATATACATTCATATTGGACATATCTGCTTATTTTGATGCTTGGGGTCAAAGTTAATCAGTTTGGATAGAACCGTTGTATCGATTTTTGCACGCCCGCATAATTAAAAACAAACCGAGCAACTAACATAAATAATTCGAACTAAACCATTCAAATTATAAGCAAGGTTAAGATGTACCATGAATTTTTATTTATTTATTTTTTTTAAAAAAAAATCTTATTTGGTTATGAAAATATTAGATACTTAAACATTTTTTGGAGGGCTACAAATGAAACAACCAGTGGTCTTATTCAAAAGCAAGCGTCCACTTTAATCCAGTTTAATTTGGGTCTTGTACCATTTCTAAATGCCTACCTATCAGGCGTTGTTGGCAGCCCGAGTACAATCCTTTTTTTTTTTTTTTGCCGTCGGACAATCCAAAGTTGGGCACAGAAAGTGAACATTACAGCTGTGCTCGGAGACATTCCACATGTCCAACACGTTGCTTTCAAGTTGGCTCAGAAAAGATTGCGACTACAGTTGCAGGTTGATTTTTCCACCATATAATTAAGATGATGTTGATCACCTACAACCGTTCGTCTGTAGGTTAACTTCACCTACAAACCAAACAACTTCTAGTGAATTAGGCGTACCGAAGCCTTGCCATGCACCTAGGTGTGTTTGGACTCGTTTGCATTCACATCATTCGATCTAGACCATTCATTACGTCCAGTCCACTCTTCTTAGGAAAATGATATTCAATCTGTCAGTCGGTGGCATGCAAAACTTGCCATGCACCAAAATGTCACAAGTTGTGAATAGGTAATAAGGTTTTAAAAAGGTGTTGACCCAAATGGTTAAGGTAGTTTATGGTTATTCTCAATTGAGACCAGGGACAAAGGTTTGTACAGTCCAAATTGTCACTAAGTTGTGAATAGGTAATAGGTTTATATATATATATATATATATTGTTTCCACGTGTGAGGGAAGTGAACCTTTAATCGGATGATCTAATTGACAGCAACACTTTTCTACAGATAACTTTTAATCAGTGTTGTGTTGTTATCAACAATCTACATTTTAGTGTTGGAATTAATAAGTGACTACTTTGGTGGACGAAATTAACTCCATAAAACAATACGGACTTTCCATTCTCCAAGCGATTGATAAGATTAATAATGTTCATCCATCAAAGAATTCTTTGAGATCTCGTATAGGAAACCTAAGGTGGGCCACAAGTAACGATGAGCCAACCAGCCCACAAAACGTTCACATTGACTGAGATCTGAAACATGGTCCGGATCGATCTTACAAACATGTGCCATGCCAGTATGTGTGCTGCAATTCATCTCTTAATTTCTTATGTACGTAAGTTTCAAGGTCGCTGGCTGAGAGAGAGAGAGAGAGAGAGAGACGGAGAGACAGAGAGAGGTTACCAACCTTTTCTTTTCCACAGTAAAGTTGTGGGTCTCATCCATCATTGTTATACATGGGACATCTTTAGACAAGGTCGAAAAATGGTAGGCCCCATTGTAGAGGGAATATTGACCAGAAAAGGACTCAGATTAGCCTCTTAACATCCTCTTTAATGGTCCATACTCCAAATTCAGCACATAAAATCATAATGTAAAGATCATTCAATTGGATACGCCACAACTTTTAAAAATAAAAAAAATAAAAAAATAAAAAAATTGTGCCCAACCTTACTGTAGCTGCTAATGTTGGGTGATGTGTCTTCCAACATATATATACTGTAGCTGCTAATGTTGGGTGATGTGTCTTCCAACATATATATAATCAGGTATTGGGAATGGAGCCTTAAGATTAAATATGTATTAATGTCTGATAAAAGAGGAGCTCTCTTGCAAGTCCAATTGTTTCCAATGAATAACTTCCAACTTATCATGTCCCTATGACCTCACCAGGAGGATCACCTTATATCAGCCCCATTCAATAATCACGTGGACCACACCATAGAAAATAAGCCATTTATAAATGATAAAATGCAAGTGTGGTCCCTTTGATGAATGGATGTGGCTAATTTTTCGACAAGGTGAGACTCATAATGAGGCCAACCGATTGGATGGGTTGGAAGTCACATGTACACCAAAGGTTGGAAGTCAACCACTAGGTGTGTACAGTGAGTTATGGCCCAACTAGTAAGATTGAGACCTTCTCCTGTTAAAGCATACATTGACATTGTAGTACATGCCATCACTGCTATTGCAAAGCCAAATACAAGTAGGCTTTAAATGGGTCTGGCCTGGGATGAGTAAAAACCAAGATTTCCAATAGGGTTGGCTTGAACTAACTTAATTTGTTTAGAAAACTGGCCCCACGTGGGGCCCAGCTCATTAATAGCTGAGTAAGCATGGAACAAAAATAACTTTCCCATCCTCAGCCATTTCAAATTAATCTGAGGTGAGAGCGTGTTTCTCTTACACGTGGCATCTTTGTACAAATTAAAATCAAAATGGCCAAATTGTGGGCCCCAACTCTACATGAGACATAGCGGATCTAATGTTCTGGCCATCCTTACATTAGATTGATAGACATTTTTTTAAAAAAACATTGTTATGATTTGGACTCTTATGATAGTTTGCCACCATCTTAAAAAATGACGGTGAATCCTCAACTATAGACATAGTATAGTTGCACAACAAGCGATGGTGCATTAACACAATATTACACACACTTTATATTCTTTGTATGCAATGACTAATCCTAATCCCAAATAGCTCATATAATCATATCAAGTAAAGACCGTATGGTAGTTCATATAGATGAGGTGCCTAACACCTTCCCTCTGATCTGTAACCATGGTCCCTCACCCTGAATCTTTGGTCGCAGATCAAGGAGTCATTTTAGGGTAGAGAATCTTCAAATTCTCTCTCCTAAACGTTTCTACAGGGTCTAGCCAACTATGAAAAAAGAGTAACTAGCTACTGGTGACTCCAGTCAAGCATAATACTTCCTGCACTTTCAACATATTACACGTCCCTAAAAAGGCACACGTGAGCACGATTCAGCCTCCACACCACCATACTTTAAGGATCCAGAAATTATCTTGTGTACATTCATGGTATAATGAATGTGTTGAGGTAAATTATCTTACATATTTTAATATGACATGAGTGTGTAAAATATATAAGTCATTGTACTAAGCCTATTGTAAAATAGCATTGGCAAAAAAATTTAAGCATCAGGTGGCCCATTAATTTCATTAATTACAAAAAATCTCATAATATTTTTTTAGGGCGAGTGTCAATTTTTCTATAGGATGGCCCATATAATGATTGCATGGGCCTTAATTTTTTTAGCACTCATCATCATAGTGTGAATGCAAGTGACAGTATGGAACAGTTTGAATGTGTAGATAACTTAATAAGAGACGAAGATAATTATAATGATCAGAGAGAATTCAAAGTCTTGGATTTTTCAACTTAGCTTTTTCAGGTTTCCAGAAAGAGGCAAAATCATAGATTTGAAACCTACTTGAAACTGAAATCTAGAATTTTCAGGTGTAGCACATAACCTTGTTTGCAAGTCTTAAATTTCAATTCCCATCTGCCTGAAAATCCTTAATTTTTAAGGGTTCTAAAAGACCCCTTAGACTCTCAATTCAACTTGAAATTGCGAACTTTTTCAAAATGGTAAACTTGTTAAAACAATTTATAAAAAAGAAGAAGAAGAAGAAGAAGAAGAAGAAGAAGAAGTCTAAACTTAAACATCTTGGATTATTAAAAGAGGGTTTTCCATATAATTGCCCACCTTTAGGACTATGGACCTATAATTGCCCAATCTTAAAATATTTAAATTAACAAGCTTATGATGTGCATCATTAGTCATCCCAACGCCCGACATCTAATGGCATTAGTGTTTTATGTTGTTTAAAATCTGTATTTTCAAAAATGACAAAATTGCCTTTTTAAAGTAAAGTCGACCTACTCATTTACTGAGAGTACGGATTGTTTGTGTTGAACGGGGAGTGGATTGCATGTGCCTATGTGGGGTCCATAGTCTATGACAAATCCACTCCGTCCATCTTTTTTTAAAGACCACAATAGGATAGGATTTTAAACATCAAGAACATCCAAAACTCATGTGGCTCACACCAACAAAACATTGGTAATAGTAATGTCCATTGTTAAAACCTTCATGGAGCTGACCATAATGTTTATATTAAAATTACATCGGTTGTGTAATATGACACCATGCTACGCGAAAGCTTACGGAACTATAGAATGAATGGTTATGTCCTAGAGGGGAGTGAATAGGACTAATTAAAACTTATGCCAATTAAAATACAATTGCGTAACTTAAACTAATTTACCAATCAAACTAAGTAAGACAATTTAACACTAAGGCTTCAAAGCCAATAGTGGAATCAATCATATAGACTACAAATGATCTATCAATCCAACAACTACTTTATAAAGATAATGAGATCGTGTGTGCTTTACAAGTTAAGTCCCTAGCATACAATTCAATCCAAGCATTGAAATGATTTACCTAATTAAACACATAGGCATGAATTAAGCATATACGTAATTCACAATCCCTAACACAACCATGTATAGTGGTTCGGTTTCCATATTCCACTCCTAGCGGACGTACTCTCCCTAAGTGTACCAGTATATATTATCGGAGGTTATAGCTCAGGTTCGCCTCTAACCTCACAAGAACCTAGCATACGCTCGCGCTGGAGGCTTCATGAGAATTTTTTTTTAATTTTCTATCGGCTAACCAATAACTCATTCCTAGTCCAATGACCTATGTTTACTCCCTTCGAAGACTAACACATATGCACCCATGTCCAGTATATTCAGTCATACACAAGATCCTAGGTCCTACACAAGAACATATCGAGTTTAGGTTATAAACTCTTACCTTCAATCCTACACAGGGTAAGAAAGTATGTGGACTCATTAATTAACACTTAATTGTCAGATTGACCCCCTTTGGCGCGTCGTGCTTGAGTCACTTCTTTAAAACTCTCCCGTGCTTGAATTTGCTCCTCAATTACTCCCTTGATCATTGATGTCGATGCTTGCTAATGCTTCAGCTCAAAGATCAAACACCTTACATGTGATGCTCCATTGAAGTGACCAGGGCGATAGGAGGGTGATAGAATCTCCTACAATTAATGGAATAGTTGAAATCATAGGGGATTCACCTAGAAGGATTTTCTAGAGAATTTAAATAAAAGATATGTCAATAAGATTGACTTTAAAATCTTAAAAAATGGAGTTCAATATCATATTCAAGGTGGAGGTTAAAATCCTCATTAGAGTGAAAATGTCAAAGAAGATGATTTGGAACTCTCATGTGATTAGAGGTCTAGGATGTGTGGTTTGAGTGAAAAAACATATAGCCTTTTCTTACATCAAAAATCCCTCAAAATGCCCAAGAACCGAATGCCCTATATAATGGAACAAAATTCCAACAGTAAAAAATAGGAAGAAAATGGCTTTCTCAATGGCATCAGTTGGCCTTCGATCGCATCAAGAAATTCAAATTCTTAGTTGAAATATTATTGGATAGTTTAACACTTTTACCCGATGCCATCAAGTGGTCTTCGATGCCATTGAGGGGACCCTTTGATGCCATCAAATGGGACCTCGATGTCTCATGAAATTGAAATAAATAGGTCAATGCTTGCTGGATAGTTCTAAGTTACTTACTTGATGTTATCGAGGGGATCTTCGATGTCATCGAAGACCCCTCGAGGACTGCTTAATGGGATTGAGCACCACTCGAAAGACTATTATTTTGGGCATATAGTTTCATAGCAGCTTCGCACATTTTCTAGCCATATTTAACATGTTCCAATTAAGCTCCTGAGGCTAAGGATGAAAAAAAAAAAAAAAAAAAGAAGAAAAAAGCTTTACCTATTAGGTCGTGATCATCTAGAGGTTCAAGTGTTGTTTTGGGTCAAGGTCACCAAGGCATTTCATATACTTGTTCTTTACTCCTTGATGTTCCAGTCTTCATGTGTCTTCAGTCTTCAACTTCCAATGGCTCAACCGACTCCTTGATACACAGACACACGTGATTAACAAACAAGGTAAACAAATAAGTGCACTAACATATATGCCATCTAAACCATTCATAGAACTATTACCACTTTGATAAACTATAAGAACAAATATCATACTAATACAATACTTCTGTCATGGCCAAGCATTCAATCCCTATTGAATTTGTGTGTGGTATCGCCCACATGAGTTTTGGATCTTCCCGATTTTTAAAATCCTATCCTATTTTGATCTTTCAAAACAGATGGATGGTGGATTTGTCATGGACATCTCTATGGCCCCAACACAACCTTGGGTACAAAAATATCTCTATGCCCAGGGTCACAGGCAATCCCACTCCCGCTGACGAGATAGAAATTTAGTGTCGTCGCTTCTCATTGGTCCATGTCATCACCAAGGACACTAGCTCTCAACACGCACTGATTTTCTCTCCCCAGTACCTTATGTACTACACAACACAATTTTTAACGTTAACATATGGAACTTCTCTAAACCCACCATGATTTATGTGTTAGATCACACCGTCCATCAATTTGTCCATATCACTCTAGAGGACGATCCCAAAAATGAGGCACATCCAAAGCTCAAATGGATCAAACCATAGAAAGCAGTGGGGATTGAACAACTACCGTTGAAACCCTCCTAGGGTCCACCATAAGTCTTATTTGCCATCTAACTTCTTCATAAGGTCACACGGATCTATATGAAAGGAAAACTTAAATATCAGCTTGATCATAGCCCTCTGTGGCCCCAAAAAAGTTTTCAACATTAGGCATCCAATTCCCACTATTTCCTGTAATGTGGCCGACTTGGGACTAGGATCCACCTCATATTTGCTCTCATATCCTAAAATGATATGGAAAAATGGATGGACACTATGGATCTAACATATACATCATGATAAGGCCCATGGAAGTTCCATATGCCAACACTTTCGGTTCTCTTCTCTCCTCTTGGAATGTTTTGCGCAGCCAGCAATGGAATATCGTAACATGTGAAATTTATATGCCCCACCATGATGTATTTTGTAGGTCACACCGCCCATCCATTTTTATCAAATCATTTTAGGATATGAGCCCAAAAACAAGGCATATCCATATATCAAGTGAACCACACCACAAGAAATAGTAGGTATTGGACTCCTACTGTTGAAAACTACTTGAGGCCACAGAAAGGCTCCGATCAAGTTGATATTCATGTTTTACCTTAATCCAGGTATGTGTGACCTTATGAACATGTTAGATGGCAAATAAAACTCATGGTTGGCTCTATGAAGGTTTCAACATTACTTTGTTCAATCCCCACTACTTTTAGTGGTGTGGTCCAATTGAGCTTTGGATTTGTCTCATCTTTAGAGTCATGCTCTAGAATGATCTGGAAAAATTGATGGACAGTGTGGATCTAATACATAAATCATGGTGGGGCCTAAACAAGCTCCACATGATAAAATTTATGTTGTGTAGTTCACAATCTATTTGGGAGAGAGAAAATTGGTGTGTTTTGTGAGATCTTGTCATCGGCAATGACATGTACCAATGAAAAATGAGGGATATGGATTTCCTGTGAAGATGTTAGTGAGGCCCACCATGATGTTTGTGAGAAATCCACCTTGTCCATCCATTTTGAGAGCTCATTCTAAGACATGCTACCAAAAATGAGGTAGATCCAAAATTTAAGTGGGCCACATGAGAGGAAACAATGGTCATTGAACATGCTCCAATAAAAACTTCCCAAGGCCAAACAGTGATGTTTATTTGTCATCCAACCTATTCATATGGTCACACAGACCTGGATGAAGGGAAAACATAAATATCAACTTGATCCAAAACTTTTGCAGGCCCCCGAGAAGTTTATAATAGTGGGCATTCAATCATTGTTGTTTTGTATGGTAGGGTCCACATGTGATTCAGATTTGACTCATTTTTTAGGTTGATGGCCTAAAATGAGTTGGCAAAATGGATAGATGGTGTCGATCACAAAAGTAGATAAAGGTAGGCCCCATTAAATCTTCTGCTCCCCCACCCCTTTATAACAAGGTATAACCATACATACCAAAGAGAGTGAGGGCAAATATGTCTTTTTCACACCTTAATAGTGTTTTTCCAGCACTTAGTGATGGTTGATTCCAGGAAGCGGCTATTTTTTCGTATTTGTAAAGCATAAGCTTGTTGATTTAAATATTTTAAAATCGGGCGATTATATGGAAAAAAAAAAACTCTTATTCGAAAAGAACTTTAAGTTATGACAAGACTCATCAAACCTTAAAATGACAGAAAATAGCAAAAAGAAAGAATTACTAACTTTAATAAAGTTTGATTTCAAATTAAAACTTGATCTAAAAAATGACAGTTTTTCACAAGTTCTGTTAAGAGTAATTAATTTTATAATTGGAACTTTGTAAGTCTCATCAATAGCTCTTCAAAAATACCCAGTAATTACAATCATAAAAAACAATAGATCCTCTAATGCAAGTATCCAAAGGTCAGATCAGATCTTGTATGCATGTGTACTCACATTCTTCCCGATTAGAATTCCTTCCCTTAGAGACTAACACATCCGTAGAAGAACCACTGCCCTTGTCCTTCTTTCTCAAGTACTTTGTCTAAAGGGCTAAGATAACAGTTTTAACGTTTATGGTCTCCCCACCATGGCACATAGTGTCTACAAGATTCTCGTCAGACAGTGGAAGAGAGTTCAACGGGATTAGGGCTTGATCTTCCTTTTCAATCTTCACCTCCACATTCATTAATTTGTAAAGTAAATTATTAAATGTGCTAATATGTTCATTGATATTAGACCATTTTGTCATCTTAAGATTGTAAAAATGTTTCTTAAGATATAGACGATTTCCTAGTGATTTTTTCATGTATAAACTATCAAGGTTCGTTCACACACCAACAACGGTCTTTCGATCCATGACATTATAGAGAACATTGTCCACTAGACACAATTGGATCAAATAGTACCCCTCTCATCAAGTTCATCCCATTCCTCATCGCTCATAGATGTAAGACGCTTCGCCTAACTAAACAAAGCTTATTGCAATCATTATTGAACTAAAAGGCCTCTCATCTTCACATTCCATAGTTCAAAGTTATTTCTGGTGAACTTCTTTATTTCGTACTTCACATTTGATACCTTCATCAACATGTTTCAGATTCAAACTCAAAACCTAATGTTCGCTCTGATACCACTTGTTGAGGAATCGTGGAAGCAAACCCCAAATTCGAATTAAATAAAAGAGAGATAAATGCAAACAAGCACCATATAAAACACAAAAATTTACGTGGAAAACCCTTGGAAGAAAACACTATGGCACAAAGTAATAGGGATGCCACTATGAAAAAGGAATTATAAGAGATGTATGGACTTACCAATCCGAAAACCTCAAAAATCCATTTACAAAACCCTAGCTTTACTCTCCCTTATGCTCAAAACAGACTTTGCACCTTATTCCTTATCATAATTCCTGATTACATGTCATTATATAAAGTTACAACTGAATTAGGAAATAAAACCCGCACTTCCACAAAATCGTGCAATTCTGTCGATAGGATCGACAACGATCAAGACCCATCAATGGGACCAAAGCCACTTTTGATAGGATTAAAGAATGTCCCAAAAACTGTACAATAAGCATAGGAGGATTAAAAACTTCTCGATGGGATCGAGCGGTCAGTGGATCAACCAATTTCAACATAGATTAAAGGCACCATGTTTTCAACACTAACTATGCACTAGGGAACCAAATCACATAGCAACCCTTCTACTCGAGCTTTACAATGCCCATCCATTCATATGGGCTTCAAAATTAAATCAGGCCCAAACCAATCATTAAAAGGGTGGGCTACAATAAGTCGATTGATTTTAGGCCCAAAGTGAACCTGGACCATCTAGACATTAGGTTCTGACCGCACCTGCACTCTTGAAGTTTAGGCCCAAGCCTCACCCAGATAAGGTCAAGCCCCAGAACAAAAGGGCTAACCTGGCTCACCATTAGGTCTACATTCAATTTCAACCCACTATGTCCTATGACCAAAGCAATCATTTGTTAGGGCTACTTGTTCAGTTTTGTTTTAGCTAGGGTGTCACGCCTCAAACTCGGAAACCGGGCTCACAAAATTCCCGATTGCCGAATCCGGCGTCGACAGCCTCCATAGTACCCCATTCTCGGCTCCCAGCACCCATATACTAAGTTCCGATTATGGGATCCTACAAGGAGGATTTTTCAGCATGAATTTATTTTGTAACTAGCATAACCATAAGCATAACTCACGAACAATAACCAAGACACCATCACAAAATCTACTATGATAAAAAACTTTAAGGTACAATGCACATAAAGGGAAATACAATAACAAAATCGGAAGCTCCAGAAGTCCGTTGTACGCTCCAATCTCAATGTTGTTGCAGCGTCCTAGCATCACCTGCACGCAACGGTCATACATAAGCTTACAGAAAGCTAAGATGGTGGTGAGAGTGTGCGTGTAATATAAGCGTACTCAGAATGCAATATCAGAGTAATGTGGAATATTCCGGTGAATCCAATAATACTATCAGCCGTACCAAGGCTATGCGATGCAAGGCATGAATGTTATCGGTGTAGCACCCTGTACTTTCCATACTCAAGTGTTACCGTATAACCTAACTAAATATGAGTGTTAACCTAGCTTACTTGAACAGTCGCCCTCAATATATCTTAACCGTTGACTTTGACTATGACAACCAGACCTCTAAGATCTAAGTTCAATCTATCCTGGGTCCCTAATGGCCCTTCAAACATCCAATTTTGGATTATGAAAACTCATGATGTAATAATAAGACTTGAGATCGATTTGATCATTTAACTATCGTAGTAAGGTTTCACTAACCCTGTACTTAAATAAATAAGTAAATAAATAAAAATCCTATTTTTAGAACCCTGATCGTGAGGATATTTCAGTGTACGCCTATTTAGCATAAATAAATCATATGAAGTGAGTTAGATATCAAAGACACGAGATCCATCGTTCGTCGTGTCCATCACACCCATGTTTAGTTTCACTGATCAAGAAGAAGATCTGATCCGCCCATTAGGCCCATAACATATCATTAGATGGAATCCACCAAGTGGTCACATGATTTAGAAACTCCTAGGACCATTGATAATCGGATTAGGGTCAATCCAACCATTTGATTTATATGGGCCAATAGACCATAGGATTTCAAAGACGTGTAATCAACTATTAAGAATTTTAATTAAATCCTTTTGCGACCCACATGTCTACATGACCACCTAGAAATGAGGCCCTACAAATTTAAATCCCAAAATAATGATAATAGTAACCATAATAATAATAATAATAAAGATAAATGTTAAAATTATTCTAATAATATTATTTAATGTTCTAAATTCATAAAATGAGGGTCTCAGTCATCTAAATAAATTCTTAGGGCCCATTTAACCATTGACGTCCAATTTCAGAATCATCCGACCCTCAGATCAGAGTAGGTACATAACCGGACCCTCCAATCAGTTAGTATGGCCCACCTGAGATTTGGATCCGCCTGGTTTTTTGGTGTGAGGCTGTATCCAGGATCTCCAAAACTAATGAACCGAGTAGATTTTATGAAGACATCATGACAGGCCCCACACGAAGTGGGCGTGCACCGTGCACGGGACATGGAATGCTGGCCGACTAGTGCTGACCCGTGCCCTCTCTCAAACTGAGAGATTTCTCTCTCTCTCTCTCTCTCTCTCTCTCTCTCTCTCTCTCTCCAGTTTATATAATGAACGGATAGGCATCTGTCCGTTTGGATTGGTGGCCCACCATTTAGCTCCGTTGAGGCGATCCGAACCATCCATCTGACAGAGGACAGACGTGAGACTGAAACCCCTAAGTTTCACACTATTTCACGCGTGTACATGCACACGATCCTCACCACAAGTGAGCTCGAAAACACAAACTTTCCAAAGATGGAAACTGCCTTCTCTTGCCAACTGGCACGATCCATGTGAGGGACTCTCCTCCAATCCCAGCCATCCGCATCAGGCAATCCTAGCCCTTTATGCTAGGTGTTCTCTTCATAAAGAGGATGAGTGAGTGAGAGAAAAATCGTCCGTTCCTCCTAGCTGCGAACCCACCAGCCAAATCTCTCTTAAGCTTCATAAGAGCTCGACCAGAAGCTTCCCAGGGTCCGTAAGGACCGTTTGCAAGCATTGGATTGCAGGAATGAGCAGTGGTGACGAAGACTCCATTAATGGCCATCTTCTTCTCCACCGAGAAGCAGTCCGAGCACCAGTGTTTCGGCCCTTGTTTGGCCTCGTCCAGACTTCGTTGAAAGCGACTTGAAAAGAGAAATGAGGAGAGGAGAAGAAAGAAGAAGAAGGAGAGGGAAAGGGAGAGAGTGCAGCTGCTGTGTAGCCCAAACCGAACCGAGCTGGGTCAATACAGGCCCAGGGAACTCCACCAACAGCCCTCGAACGGGCCCAGTCCGATCACCCAGAGGCCTTCCGTAAGGTTTGAACCCACACCACCTCAATGCTCGACTATTTTCTCAGACAAACGGTGTAACTCAGCGCTGTAAAGCCACTGAGTTTAGCAGCCCGTAGCAGCAATTGTGCTACTCTATCAGACCAGGTCCTAAAACTTAGTGGACCGCACAGTTGGGCCCACTCAATCTAGGTAATGCCCGAACAATCACCGTGCTACCAACTCAGTAACCCGACTCGATTTCTACTCTCCCACAGGCATAGGCCACACTATAACAAATGGGACTTTTAGCGGCGCTCACAAGCACCGCTATAAGTCCCTAAAAGTGCCGATGATTCTATTAGTGGCGCTAGCCAAGCGCCGATAAATGGGTATGTCGCTAAAAGTATTCGCGGCGCTAGGTAACTTCTATCGGCATTTTTCTGAGCGCCGCTAATTGTATGTTCGCGAAAAAGCGCCGGTAAAAATTCATTAGAGCGCCGCTAAGTTTGTGGACACTTTTTCTTGCGAAAAAGCGCCGTAAGATTTCTACACAAGCGCCGGTAGAAACCTATGTATGGATTTGTGAGGCCCTAGCATGCCAGTAATTTTTTTTTTTTTATATATAATTCAATCAAAACCTGTATTTTTTAAATATTTGAAACATAAAAATGATGCAATACAAATAAAACTGAATATTAAACAAAAAGTTATATTACCACACAAAAAAAAAAAAAAATTACAATAAATGGTCTTGAATGTAAATAAATAAATAAAAACAAATCCTCTATATGGTCTACTCCTAGCACGAGTGGCATCAAAAGGCTGAAGTGATTTGAACTCTGGATTGCCCTACTTGTATGCAACAAGAAGAGTGGATCACCCACCATTAGCCCTTTGAAAATTGCTCCTATGATAGCCAGAACTAGGCTAGTCCTTAGCTGCTCCATGGAAGTTGGTTTTTCGGCGCTTTACGTGTTGATCTATTGGGTGGAAAGAATGGTATGTAGCAATATTCCCTCATGAGTTGAAGAGAGCTCTTTCCGCAGCTCATCAAGCTTCATCTCTAAACCTGATGACATACTACGCTTGGTATTCGCTCAATAAAAAGCATATATCAAATAATGACCGGCTTGGAATTCCATATTTTCAAGGTGAACTTTTCTTCTTTTTGATTTTTTTTTTTAAAAAAAATTTAGAATCTCACTGATTTCATCTTTACTGCTGATTAATGAATATTATCAACAGAAGAAAAAAAAATCAAATCCTATTCATATTACTACAAGATGATTTGTAGGAGATGTGATATGAGGCTTTCTACAATGTTCACTGGTTATTAATTCTGACAAGTGAGACCCATGCTTAATCTAAATCATTTTTGCCCATTTCCAACTAAGCCAGCCCCATCAACAAAACTATGAGATGCCAGCAAAAGCTATGGAGTTGAGCTAACTTTTTCTCCTTGTTAGTACTCATGACAATTTAGTAAATGTTAACATTCATCTTTCTAATTTTGGTCCCACAAATTGCCTTGAAAATTAAAACAGACCACAACTCCAATAACAAAGTGGAACTGTGGACTATGGAAGGATGTTACGTGGCTTCCCATCAATGGCATAACCATGGTTACAATGTTACTCTACTTACAGTATTGGGTCTATAAAAGAAAAAAAAAATTCATTAAAATTTGTCTTGGGAAAAGAGAACAAGATAAATACAGATCTACATAATTTTCAAAAGACCCAAAAAGAAAAAATAAAAAAAAAGAAAGATTACCTTGGATTGTGAAAAAGACCCACTTTGTTTGCATACAAAGGGCTAATACTTGTGATTTGATCCATCTGCTTCCACTTTTGTACCAGAAAAGATGAACAAAACCATCAAAGCAGCTCCCACCAATTTCACTAAAGGGTTAAAAGCTTTCCACCAAAGAACCAAATGGTTCTAAGTCATTCAAATAGTATTAGAATTACATGATGTTAGGCTGGTCGAAAAATAAATTGATTAGACTTTCAACTGGAGCCAATTTAATGATGTTCTTACATTGTTTTACACCCCCAAAAGCATAGGGCTGACACCATTTTCCCTCACAAAGATTTAATCTACCGAGCATGTATTGAAGTTAGGTTGACACTTCTCATTTACGAAAATAAAAACAGATGGAAGGAAAAGGAAACATATTCAACGTCACTGCATCAATCAATACATGGTAAACAAGGATTTCAAGTGATTAATGTCAAATAGTAAGCATGCCATTAATAGAACCATACCTATTACTTCCATCTAGAGCCGAAGCCGCCATGGCATGCCTCATATCAAAACCAGTTTGCAATGATTGAGCTTTCAACATCTGCTGCTGTCTAGCCAATGATGCCTGGTAATATTTGTACAAAGAATTAGATAGATGGCTAAAAGTTTAACACTGACCATAATCAGATGCAAACTTAGGAGACTCTCCCAGAGCTGAACCATAATCAGCATGACCAATCTGTAGAAGCACACATGCTACTTAGAAACATCAAAATGCAGCATATATAGTCATACTACAAAAATAAATATAGTCAATCCTCCTGAAATAGAATCCTCACTTGCAAATGGTCTACATACTAAAAACAAATACCATTTTAACCAACAAGCTAGCTTAAATCCTACCATAGCATACCCATACAATAAAGGTGAAAGTGAAAACCCTTTTCTCACATAACCAAGACCCAAACCAAAAGAGTTCTATTTTGATATCACAAAGACTTAGACCTTACTTCTGCTCAATAAAACCAATATTTTATATCTATTTAAGCTTTGTTTGGATGCACAACCGAATCAAATTGTAAAGTTTAAAAAAAAAAAAAAAAATAGTAGCAAAAGTACAAGCAGGAGACTTTTACAGAACCCAAAATAATGTTTGGAAACTGTCCAGCCATTCTTCATAATACAAACTTACTGACTTCGCCAGACAGTCAGCACTCTCATTAGCCATACTGACTTCCAATTCAAAACCATGATTGCAAAATATTTTCTTTCAATCTTACAATGTTTCTCCACATGTTTAATGTTAAAGGGGAGGCATTTCTTTCTTGCCAAGTGACTGGAACCATACAACTCACCCTGTATCAGTTGGTTTTGATCCTGTTTTGGCATGGTGGCCCATTTCATTTTGAACCAAAACCAAAGGACTCAAGAAGATAACGAGTTGTATCAGATGATTTTCTAAATCATCCCTGGATCCCTCTCACATGCATCATTCTTCAACAGTATCAAACAGATTCAATAGAGTATTCACTTGAAGAAATTCCTGAGATAACAAAGATATCTTTTAATTCCAGGGATATCACATGCTGCCACAATAATGCAATGGAGTATTCAGTGCCAAATATCTACACTCCTGAGATAAAATGGAATAAAAATAAAAGAAGAAACTCCATCAACATACCTGCAACATAAACATCGGCTTTCACGATATTCTTGCTTGTAGCCTGGCAAGCAAGGAATAATATTCAAAGAAATGTTACTCAACACTATACAGTAAGCCGATGTTTGCGGATGAATTTGTTTGTAAATATGCAAAATGCATTATAAGTTCTTGCCTCAATTGTTTTGTTGACTTAAATAGTACGGACACAAGATGACTATTAGCCATCATATTTTACCTTTTCAGATTTAGAATGCAACAGCGGTGAAGTCAGCTTAGATTTGGCTAAATGCCATGATACAAGAATAGTGAGAGAAGAGCAAGGGCGTACCAAGGAACCATGTGGTTTCTCCAAGAGAATAAGCAATTTCATTTGGGGCACATCTTTCCCATAAAATACTATAGCACAACAAGGATTTACAGAGAAATAGACCAAAGTTTGAAGCCCAAATGCCAAGGGGCACATGGATACTCAATCCAGGTATCCTCATGAATTTGATCGTATAGAACAATGCACTGAATTTCAATGCAATAGAGTAAGTGTTATGAACTTCTCTTCCATATCTTTAATATTTGAGTCTATTCTTTTAATATCATCATATTAGGATAGGATCCTTATATCTTTTTTTTTCAAAGATAATGGGGAGGATCCTTATATCTTTTGTTGTTGCATGTTAAAAACATCTAGCTAACCATAACAGTTTTATAGAACAAGCAAAATATGGTCGACTAACTCATTAACAAAATTTACATGGAAGTTAGGTGGCTACAATTATAAGCTAAATGGGAAGAATGGGTAGTCTCAAGCAGTTCAAGTTTCGTGTTAGGGCACTCGTGTTCTTTGTATATGATGGCTGACATGATTTTTGTTCAGAGAAATCCAATGCACATTTGGAAGTTTGATTTACATAAATTAATATCTGGATAAATAATCAATATCCTTGAGAAATAACACAGGTACCAAAAAAAGCTAAGGCGCTGTTTGGTAACCACTCTTGAAAAGAAAGAAAAATCTGAGCAGAATTCTATTGAAATCAAAATTCGAAAACATGGTCCTAGAAATTTAATTCTATCTACAAATGTTGTTTGCACGACACTACCTATTTTATCTATTTTTCTTAAAATGTTGTGTTTCCATGTTATTGTTTGGAAAGAATAATTTTATGAAACAATACAACATGATAACAATCAATGGTAGACCCCATTGATTAAAAGGAAAAATAAAAATAAAAAAAAATGAGTAAAAATAGTATCTAGTGCAAAACTGCAAATCCTGCAGTCAAGGATCATCTAATCCTCATTGATTATAGCAAATAAAACACCAATAGCACTTCATCATACTGAAAAGAGTTCAATGCATGAATTATTCATCTTCAATACTGAGCAGAAGTTACCACGTGAAAGACGTATAGATCTTTCTTCTCTTCGCTGCTAGCAAAGCTTGAATTCACAATGCAGCCATTGCCAACACATCTCCAGCCATTCTCAAGTAAAACGGATCTCAAACTGCAATCAATGGCTTTTGCAATCAAAGAGCCCAACTTCACCTCTTCATCAGCCACAACCTTCACCATAGAACCCACCTTTTGAAATTACTTTCGGCAAACAATTGCTCAGCCCCAAAGGCTTTCTGCAACCATGCTCCATACATTGCCAGGAAGCATTATACCATAGTATTGTGGTAGAGCATGGCCGACCCAATAAACTGGGATAAGGCTGAGATGATGTTACAGTTGAATGCGGTGGAACCAACTCATACATCACATCCACCATATGGGAATGCCTACATGGACCAGACCGTAAGGTGGCTGGACCATTCATCAAGTGAGCAGCAATGTGGATGCCCCACAGTTCAAAAAACCATTTCTACTCACACTTCCCCTGCTTACACTGCAATATCTGTTTTATTGTTAGTAAAAGAAAAATGAATCAATGGAAAATAGTCTAACCATGTGGGATATGTATGATCCATCCAGCAGGTTGTCCCCATCTTGTTGATGACAATGTCCCAAAAATCAGGCTGGTCCAACCCTTTTTGTGGGTCGCATTGCACGAACCAAAGGATGGCTAAAAGGGAAATCCATTTAGTGATCCGTTTGTTTCTGCGACCATCAGAGAGCAGGACAGACCCAGTTTTTGGGCAGAGCTTGTACACAGTGGGGCCATATAATGATTCTGATCAGCCACACACGTGTGACATAAGCACATGACCAAGTTCACCATGTGGAGCTTGTACATGAATGCTCCAATAATCCATCCTTTCGATTGAACCATCGGTTGCAAACCCAAACGGCCCATTTCTTCCAGATCTAAACACAAACTGTGTCATGGAGAAAGAGAAGCAAGCCTATATTCAGCTCCTTCAATCAGTAGCTTCTAAACACCAACAACGGCATGCAGATTTTTTTTTTTAATATAGAATTTTTTAATTACCATGAGGATTAGTTGGGTATGAACAAATATAAAGGAGTAAGTAGCCCCCACACACACAACATTCTAGACCGAAATCGAACTGTTCCAAGCGCAATTCCAGCATTCTTGGCCTATAAAAGCATGAAGGAAGAGGATCGATGAAACTTACATCACTGACTGGCAAGCATTCTCTGAGCTCTTTGACCACTTACAATGTGGAATCGGATTGAGATTTCTGCAGCAACAGACAAATGTGAGTGGAAATGCAGAAGCGGGACAAGAAAGAAAAAGAAAGAAACGGGAAAAAGAGATGAAAACAAACATGGAGATTCAAATGTTTCGTACCCGCAGGATGATAGCATGAAGATTCAAATGTTTGGTTTCAACATAGTAAATCCCTAATTAGGGTTTCAACATTGTATATCCCTAATAGGAATTCACCATTGTAAAATCCTAATTAGGGTTTCAACATTGAAGATACTCGATCTCAAGAGAGAGATTGAGGGCGACTTTAACACACAGAGAGAGATAGAGAGAGACCTAAGAGAGGGAAATCGAGAGTGATTGTGCCACATATGGAGGTTTCTTTGCCGCCCGATTGAGAGAGAGCTCTTGCTTGGCACAAGGGGAGAGAGAGAGAGAGAGAGAGAGAGAGAGAGAGAGAGAGAGAGAGAGAGAGAGAGAGAGAGAGAGAGCCACGGTGGGTAGCTGCTGGAGTTGCAGCAGAGAGTCCGTTCGGCGTCGTGGAGTTGTAGAGAGAGGCGTCGTGGAGCTGCAGAGAGAGAGAGTTAGAGAGTCGGGGGCGTGGAATGAATAGAGTTTTTTTTATATTTATAGACTTCATTTAGCAGCGCCCTGTTTTGCTCAGCGCCGGTACAATACGACTCCGTAAGTGCCGACTAATCCCCTTTTTGTTGTAGTGCCAGCAATGCCTCAACGTGACTCAAATCGGGAGAATCACTGTCAAACCGAGTAGGTGAGGTAACTCGAACTGAGCAGACTCAGTAACTTAGACTGGATTCAGCAGCTCAGTTTCAGCAACCAGGCTGCTCCCACGCAAGCTGGGTTTTAACTCTGTGAGCCGCAACTGCTGGGCCACGTCTCAGCTCATCTGAGTCGCTGCCTTTCCACTTTCATTGTTGTGAGTCTAGCAAGTAGCTCGCCGTGGTTGGATACCACACCTTGAGAGGAGGTAGGGAAGTAGAAATGGAGTAAGGAGTGAGGTGGGGAGCTGTTCCGGTTACACCACAAACGTCAAAGCAGGCCTCAGCTAGGCCGTTACCTGAGTTGAAAAAGACCCTCAGCTGGGCCATCCTTTGGCTGGGTTCCAGTCGCCAACCAGCCCAGTTTCTGGGCCCTAACTATCTAACTATGGTTGGGCCAAACCAAGCCCAGTTCGAGCCTTGGTCAATTTCAGGCCCAGTCTAGGCCATCTTGATGGACCTAGATTGATGGTCTTGGTTTCCCTAATGCAGGCCCTTATTTCAATATTGCTAGTAAGGATTTTATTATTACTACTTGTATTATTTAAAAGATAATTAGACATTATAAGGATGTTAGATAATTTTGGTACATTCAGATATGAATTTGTGAGTCATCATAATTAGTATTGACTGATTAATACCTTTACTAGGAATATTAGATATGAATAGCCATTAGTAAATTATTTATATTAATGTTAGTTATGTTAGGCAAAAATAAAATGAAATAAAATAATACCATTATTAAATACTAGTGTATTGCCTTGTCATCTTAAGTATTATCGTAATAGTAGATCCTAGTATTTATTTACTATCATTAGTGTTACTATAATGGTTGCAATCATATAGCATGATTAACTATTAGAAGGTTATCCATGCCTATATTGGCTATTATAAATAAATAAGGAATTTTACGGTTATTAAATATTTAGCATTTTATTTATCGTGCTTAAATATTGTCATTAATAGTAGATTTTACAATTAGATATCATCATAATGATTAGCATTGCTGCAATAGCTAGCACTGATTGTAACATTGATGTTAATAAATATTTTATAACTATTAAATTAACATTAAAAATTAATTACGCACCACTAGGGTTTAAGCCCTAAAAATCTAGACTAGACCTAAAACTCTAGGGTAAAATCCTAGACCTAAGTAAATTAAACCCTAGGGTGTAATCTAGACTATAGATAATCTTATAGAACCTTGATTTAACCATACAACTTACAATTCATGATAGGATTCAAGTCTAAGGGCGTGCGCGTTTCATAGCAATATTAATGGACGATTCGACACATCAAGTGATGATTCTTCCCCTTAAGCTTTCCATCTTCCCATTAGCTTAAGTTACAGTGTGTATTTTAATTTATGATTGATATCTCCCTGTTATAATCATGTGTTAGCTGGTGGAAATTGAATTGCTATATTACATGCTTAATGTTCATCCTGTATATTTGTTCATGCTTGTGGATTATTTGTGAATTGCTTATGGAACTTAAACTAGTACATTAGTAGAAAAAATTCACTTATAAATATATACCCATACTTAGGATGTAACCCGACTGGTTGTGGCTGAAATGGACCTTCGATCTAGTGGTCATTAAGCGGTGGTCTAGATGGATCATTGATGTGGGCCTACCATCTAGGATTCTTGTGCTTAAGTGGTTTTCAAGAATGGTATTTTATTGCATGGTGTTGATACTCTCCCTATGTGACCTATTTTGATAATTGCCCTACGTGGCTTGTTTTGGTATCGCCCTATAAGGCTTTGTTCTAGTATTTTTCTTATTTAGGTTCAATATTTTTATCGTACAGTTATGTGATAGTAAGCCCCATATATTGTAATATGATTGGCCACGAGTCGATAGGTTTCCATTAAATATCCTAAGGTGGTAGTCTCATGAGTCGGGGATGGTGGTATGGGACCTATGCCCGAGCTGTCGGCCTACGCTGGTGACAAGCCCCCATAGTGACCTTGAGTTTATCTAAATTGGCTGATTGTAACTGGACTAATAACGGTTTGGCTAATCATGCATCCATAGCGTATTGGCGATGACGGGTGACTAATTCTGGATGCTGTAGCACGTGCCCTTAGGATCATCGAGGTATCGTTTCGCTAGCTCCCAGACCACCGACTATCGACCCCTATTCCGACTAGATGATTTTTCCAGGTCGATGATTTGCATGGGTGACGAGCCCAAATTCCGCACGGATGAGCATCCCCGGGGCGATATGCATTCACGCATCCATGCATTTAAAAAGACTGCATCATGTGTTGTTTTGATTGCCTTGTTGTTTTATAACTATGCTTACCTAATGCGGCGGTATGTAATCTTGAGGGAAATTCACACTGAGTTGGTCACTCATTCATCAAATATATAACCGTACGAGTAGTAAAGGTGGCTTAAGTGATTTTCAGGTTAAGACTGATGAGGAGCTAGGAATGAATGACCGTATTGCTAAGAGGAGCTACGCGGTCTTGCGACTTATGTTTATATTCTTCTGTTATCTCTCATGTATCAAAATTATGTGAATTCTTGTATTAGTTATATCGAGACATTGATTTGTATAAGTCATTATGGGCAACCTCTGTATGTTCTAAATGTAGTTGCAAATTTTTCCCTAATGCTTACTTGTCTATTCTACGCTCATCTGCTTACTCTGATAAATGAAAAAAAAATGTATACTCGAATTTGACCATCCTTTAAGGTTAACACTCGGGTTTTTGGGAAATGGGTTATAGTCGAGTCCTCAAAACACGGGGCGTTACAGTTGGTATCAGAGCATAGTTTGGACAAACTTGGCCTTAGGAAATGATCTTATACAAGCCTTAAAAGTCTCAAGTTAGGATGTCTGAAAGTAGAAATTTGAACTTAGGTAAAATTCCCTTAGACTTAGAAGAATGATTCAGAACGTAGAAATCCAAACTTAGGTTCCCTTAGAAATTATCAGGGTCACCATTTGAACTCACATGAAATTCCCCTATAACTAGGATGAATTAAGAATATAGGAAATTGAGGTTCTAAGTTCCCTTGAGAATTATTAAATTAGTCATTTGAATATGTGTATGATTCCCTTAGAATAAGAGGAAATGGGAAACATAGAAATTTCAAACTCTACATTCCCTTGAAAATTTTAAGTTAAACAATTGGACCTTAAGCTTATGTAGAAATTCCCTAGAAATGATTAGGATAACCATTTGAACTTATGTGAATGTCCCCTATAGTTAGGAGAAATTGGGAATATAGGAACTCGAAATACTAGACCCCTAGAAACTTGTTTGGATGACTAAAAAAAAAAGGAAAAAAAAAAAAGAGAAAAAAAAGAAGAAGAGAGACTTAGAAATGAACTTAGGCCCCCTTTAAACATTTTACGCTTAATCAATTGAACTTGGAAATGGAAACTTTGGTTCTCTTCTAAACTACTGGGATAGTTGTCTAGACTTAGAAACTAAGCTTAGGCATTGTGGGAAACAAGTGGCCGCCATGATGCAAATAGGGGTTATTATGAACATTCCCTGAACCTGACACTCAATGAACGACCCTTAGAAATCTGGAATTTGAATTTTCCTAATCTGCATTGTTATAGCATTTGACAAGTAAATGAGACTTATGCATCGTAGTAATTTCCCTTGACTACCATGATTGTCATTAGGTTACACATAAGCACTCCTCGATTTGAGAAATCATACGAAGAATTTAAAATTTTAACTTCCTAGTAGGTCTCCTTACTTATAAATGATATTTCCTGCAAATCCTAGTACGTGAGATTAATTAGAGAAGGAATTATATAATTTTAGGAAAATTTTCAACCCTAGGTTAAACTTATAAGGACTACGATCAAGAGTCTGGATAAAATTTCAAACTTAAGAGTTTCAGGTAGAAATTTTGGTCATAAATTTTTAGTGCATTAGGCGACCAAAGTGCGCATTGGAAGTGTGATGGTCGTTCATGTCTATTCACGTAGAGTTCAGATGTTCTCATTGAAAAAAAAAATAGCATGATTATGTTGTATTTCCCATGAGTCTAGAACAATTGGGATCACGGATTGATGGAACCATATTTAGGTGAAGCTTACGTGGTTTGACTTAAGTTCTAAGTCCTAGCAAATCTCAATGATCTCATTGCCCTGATCAAGCAAAGGATCGAGATTTAACAGGATTGTGAATTGCTACCGAAATCCTCTGTACTGCAGGCAGACGACCGATGTATCGGGCTCAAACCTACTACAACCATCTATTCGTGTTGATTCGAGTGTTGAAAGTAGAAAACTGTAATGTACTTTAGTCAGCAGTGAAACCATCATTAAAGGAAAGAGAAAATAAAGCGAAAGATACAATATTACTAGTCTCCACTTAGATGAACTTGTAATCCTAGTAAATACTAAAATATTAGTAGTTAGGCATACATCATCATGTTTCAAGGGTAAAAATTTTCTTTAAGGGGGGTAGGTTGTGGTAACCCTATCCTTAAGCACTTGCGCACACAAATGACTTTAGTGTGGGGAACTTGCAGATGTAGATGGGTACAATAAGGTAGATTGTTGTCCACATTCATAATCGGAGTGCTGAATTTCGAGGGTGAAATTCTCTTTACTTTCCATACTCAGGTGTTACCATATAACCAAACTAAATATGAGTGCTAACCTAGCTTACTTGAACAGTTGCCCTCAATATATCTTAACCGTTAACTTTGACTATGACAACTAGACCTCTAAGATCTAAGTTCAATCTATCCTGGATCCCTAATTGCCCTCCCTTCAAACATCTGATTTTGGATTATGAAAACTCATGACGCAATAATAAGACTTGAGATCGATTTGATCATTTAACTATCGCAGCAAGATTTCACTGACCCTGTACTTAAATAAATAAGTAAATAAATAAAAATCCTATTTTTAGAACCCTAATCGTGAGGATATTTCAGCGTACGCCTATTTAGTATAAATAAATCATATGAAGTGAGTTAGATATCAAAGACACGAGATCCACCGTTCATCGTGTCCATCATAGCCATGTTATAGTTTCACTGATCAAGAAGAAGATCTGATCTGCCCATTAGGCCCATAACATATCATTAGACGGAATCCACCAAGTGGTCACATGATTTAGAAACTCCTAGGACCATTGATAATCGGATTAGGGTCAATCCAACCATTTGAGCATCCTCGGGGCGATGTGCATTCACGCATCCATGCATTTAAAAAGACTGCATCATGTGTTGTTTTAATTGCCTTGTTGTTTTATAACTATGCTTACCTAATGCGGTGGTGTGTAATCTTAAGGGAAATTCATATTGAGTTGGCTACTCATCCATCAAATATATAACTATACAGGTAGCATAGGTAGCTTAAGTGATTTTCAGGTTCAGACTGATGAGGAGCTAGGAATGTACGACTGTATTGCTAAGAGGAGTTATGCGGTCTTGCGGCTTATGTTTACATTCTTCTGTTATCTCTCATGTATCAAAATTATGTGAATTCTTGTATTTGTTATATCGAGACATTGGTTTGTATAAATCATTATGGACAACCTTTGTATGTTCTAAATATAGTTGTAAAATTTTCCTTTATGCTTACTTGTCCATTCTACGCTCATCTGCTTACTCTGATAAATGAAAAGAACGTATATTCAAATTTGACCATCCTTTAAGGTTAACACTCGGGTTTTTGGGAAACGGGTCATATACTCAGGTCCTGAAAATACAGGGCTTTACAATTTACCATATCAGGGCCATGCGATGCAAGGCGTGAATGATGTCGGCCATACCAAGGCCATACGATGAGAGATGCAACTCAAGCATACCAGTCCTCCTCTGAATCTGCATATCAATGCAGCTCATCATTAGAGCATCTAATATTAGTACAATTCTCACGATGGATAATCACCGGGGTCTAGTACACTCTACGCCAACTTGCCGCCCCTATCCAAGCGCACAACTGGGTAAGTGGAAGAGACCTCACAATCTACCTGTCAATATCGGATCCGGGTCGTTGATAGCAGACCCATTCCTCAAGTTAGTCAAACTTAACTTAGATATTGCCCCCTCACTCAGGCGGGTAAGGTCACACCCCTTTCCAACCGACCACGACACAGTGGTAGACATGGCCTACTAGTATACGGCCCTCGTGCGCTCATGTATCTACTCGGTCTCGATGTTGGAGTCATCATCTAGTACCATCGGGTTTAGGAATTTTCACCTAGGGACATCTATGGCGTCCCAATGCTAGTAATAGTATTTTTAGTATCCAATTCGGCCATCCATGATGTGCCTGTGGAGGCCATGACCCTGATGTCGCTAGGGCGTATAGTAACCACATCACACAATGTAAGATGCATGAATCATACAATACAGTCATGCATCTGAAAAGGCCAAGCTATATGTCCTAGAGGGGGGGTGAATAGGACAATGCCAAATAAAAACTTATAACAGCGGAATAATAAAGAAAATGATAGCCAAATTAAATAATAATGCAGGAAAGAAAAACAACCTCAAAATTCAGATCTTGAGAGGTTGATACAAACGTTATTCTAAGGACAACCTTACACCAAAAACAGAGTTTATGGTAGGACAACCTTATTTCTAGAAAGGTCTTTGTATCAAGTCTCAAATCGAAGAGGAATACAAAAACAAATATGAACTGAATTGAAATAACTTGTAATTAAAGATGTATTGTTCTAGGGACAGCCATACACCATAAAAATGGCAGGGCAACCTTGCTGGAACAACTTTCAAAATGAAATTGAAAATCAAGCTTATAAAGGAATAGCAGAAAGTAAATTCTAAGCTATTACAACATTCTCACAAAGCTTGAAATAATTACAACATTCACCACCATACATACATCCCACAAAAAGAATAAAAATTAGAAGAGTAAAACAATCAACCACAACACAAGGGTTTATAGTGGTTCGCCTGTGTGTTCACCAACTGTTATCCAACAGCCACACAAAAAGCTACTCCACTCCTAATATCCTCACACAGGGGATATTAGCGTTCACTAAAGATAGGTTTTCCCAGTTCACCCAAAACCCTTACAATTGTGTCTTTGTATGTGGGCTTACACAATTAAAAACCCCCACTTCTGAGTTTTCCTGGCTTTCCTCAGATAACCAATATAACAAGATTTTTCTAGCAAATCTTGAAAGAAACCAAAATAATAGAAAGGAATTTACAATATGTAAAATACCGGAATATCTTCTTCGTAGTAGGCCGGTAGAACCAAATCAAAGTAGATGATTGAATGTCCAAGTTCAATGTCCAAGACCTTGATTACAATGCTTCTAGTACTAATAGATTTTCACTTAAACCAAATCGGGCTTGCCTTAATTGATTTTGATTCTAAAGAAATGGAAGAACAATTCCTCTTTTCACATCAGATTGGAATTGCTGAAACTAAATCAATTAAAATAAAGCTAAGGAAAGAAGATATTAAATAAGCACACTTAGCTTGGATGGAGCACAAAATTATCTCTCGAAGTTCGACGAAGATTGGCTTGAATACTATAATTAAATCGATGATTTCTTCGAGATTCGTGCACTATTTATAGGTGAGAAGATCAGGTCTTCGATCGGTCTAGAGTGCTCTTCGACTAGTCAAGCCATCTACATATATTTGAAAGATTAGGCGGGATAAGCGCAGACGCTTCTACGATCGGTCGTAGCCCTCCTACGATCGGTCGTAGGTCACCTACGATCGTCGTAGGTTTCCTTCGACCGGTCGTAGGTCCTGAATATCTTCGCAGGACTTCGAGTCGTAGATTCTACGATCGGTCGAAGATGCGTAAACACTGCTTCCTACGATCGGTCGTAATGCATTCCGTGACTAGTCAAGGCTACAGATTTTATCCTAATTTGTAACAAACTTACGATCGATCCAGGAAATGCTTAGATGGTCGAAGCAAGTCTAGGACTAGTCGAAGCAGACCTAAGACTGGTCGAAGAACAGACCAATCACATGAAAAATAACATTCGACTTATGTATCCGAAATGACCTACTTCTAAGGTCAACCTATGGTCAAACAAACCTCAATCATGAAGTATGGACATTGAAACAAGAGACCATGAAGAATGAGCCTTGAAGTCTTGATGTAGACTAAACCTTGAAGTAGCTCAATCATGAAAGTGGCTTGAGTTTCAGCTTGAGTCTTGAGTTCAGCTTGACTTTCAACTTGAGTCTTGAGTTCAGCTTGAGTCTTGCCTTGTACTTTCTTTTTCTTTTCAGCTTGAGTCTTGTGAGCAGTTCTTGCATTCAAGAGTCTTGTCTTGTGATCAGTTCTTTCATTCAAGATCCTGAGTCTTGTACTTGAGAGCTTTGCTTGATGTGAGCTTAGTTTGTTCATGAAGTCATGAATGTTGATCCTTGAGAGAGCTTCACTTATGCAAGTTATATATAACAGAGTATAATAGTGATTTTGGCACTACAAATTTAACAACACATAGGGATAGAAACTATAGCACTTACAGTCTTTTTGCTAGAAAAATGACCACCATAATAAACAAAAGGATAACAACTGGTTAATACCTGCAAATCAATATTCAATATTCAACATTCAACCAGTCATTATCATTCAACAAGATTAAACATATATTCTCCTTGACACCCCACTCCCCCTGAGTAACACTCCCCCTGAGTAACATAACATAACCAATGCTACTCCTCTCACAATCACATTAACAATAAACCATTCTCCCCCTTTTTGTCACAAGATGACAAAGGAGAACTAAATAAAGGAATGAGAGTAAACATGAGGAGGAAATAGAGTATAGCAAAAGAGTCATAGAGATACTCAAGATAGCATCACAGATATCCAGCATAAATATTACATGAAAAACAAATATCCAGCATAGAATCCAACTCAAACTCAAGTAAACAAGAGCAAAGAAATAAAGTTATTACATACCAAAAGTCTCATAGAGACTAGTCAGAATTAGAACTTGAAGATGGAGCAGGAATAGAAGGATCAAGTTGGTGCATGCCTTTGTTCAAGTGCCTTTGGTATTTGCGCATGTATTTGAATTGCAAATCATGAGCAACAGACATGTTCTCCAACTTAACATTAATATTCTCAACTCTACCTTCTAATGCACTCAGACGTGCATCAACATCAGATGGTACAAAATCTAGATCATTAGCTGAGTCAGAATCCAGTTCCTCAAAAATATCATCCATATTAATATCAACACCAGCTTCTTCAGGACCACCACCACCACCACCTTGTTCAGGAAGCAGATTCAACTTCATCTTATTAATATTTGTATTGTTGAAGATCAGATGATGGATAGGTGCTTCATCAACAGGCATATCGACTAACATATGAGTAGCCAATACAGTCATAAAGTATGCAAATGGAATGTCACTATGACCAGGATGGAGTCGAAACTGAAGAATGAAATGACAGATTAAGGAAGGCAAACAAATCTGAGTACCATTTGAGATAGCATGGATACCATTTGAAGTGAAACCCGTGCTCCACGACTGGTCGTGGGTATCTACGACCGGTCGTAGTACGACTGGTCGTGTATACTCACGACTGGTCGTACAAACCCCAAAAAATTCAATTTCTTGCAATTTAAACAAAAATTGAAATACAATCTAGCAAATATATACAATATTATACAAGAAGGCATAAACTATTAATTTAAAATGCACATGCCAAGATCAAATTTCATCTTTTTGAACCTGCTTTTATCAAGAGGTTTTGTGAAAATATCAGCTCGTTGAACTTCGTAGGAATATATTCTAGAGATATAACTTTTTCTTCTACTAATTCCCTTATATAATGAAATCTAATGTCAATATGCTTAGTACGAGAATGCTGAATAGGATTTTTTGAAATATTTATCGCACTGGAATTATCACAATGTAATAACATAGAATCCTGTTTAATTCCATAATCACTTAGCATTCGTTGCATCCAAACAAGCTGTGTACATGCATTACCAGTTGCGATATACTCAGCTTCAGCTGTTGAAAGTGATATAATTTTGTTTCTTACTAAACCAGGAAACTAGACAATTTCCAATGAAAAAACAACCACCACTGGTTGATTTTCTATCATCTAGATTACCAGCCCAGTCAGCATCCGAGTACCCAGCTAATTGAACATTGGTTTCATGAGGATACCAGAGACCGAGATTTACAGTAATTGCGACATATCTAATAATTCGCTTGACAGCAATCAAGTGAGATTCTTTTGGATCAGATTGATATCTTGCGCAAATAACAACACTTAGAGAAATATCAGGTCTACTAGCAGTTAGATATAACAAACTACCAATCATACTCCGATAAAGTTTTGAGTCAACATTTTTACCATTAGAGTCTTTTGATAGTTTCGGGGTAGTACTCATAGGAGTATCGAAATTCTTGCCATTCTCAAATCCAAATCTCTTAATTAGATTCAAGGCATACTTAGATTGAGAAATGAATATTCCTTGATTGTTGCTTTACTTGCAATCCAAGGAAATAAGTCAATTCCCCAACCATGCTCATTTCAAACCGTGATTTCATCAAATCTGCAAACTCAGTAGTCAAGTCAGTATAAGTTGATCCATAAATGATATCATCAACATAAATCATACTATTAAGATATGATCATTATGTTTTTTAACAAACAGAGTTTTATCAACAGATCCCATTTGAAATTTATGACATAAAAGAAATTTTGTTAGTATCTCATACCATGCCCTAGGTGCTTGTTTTAATCCATAAAGTGCCTTTTTAAGCCGATATACATGATCAGTATTTTTGGAATCTTCAAATCCCATTGGCTGTTCAACATAGACTTCTTCATGTAAATCGCCATTTAGAAAAGCACTTTTCACATCCATCTGATAGATCTTTATCTTTTTAAAACATGCAATGGATATAAATAGTCTGATAGATTCAAGACGTGCTACTGGCGCAAAGGTTTCATCGAAATCAATTCCTTCAATTTGAGTATAACCTTGTACCACCAGTCTAGCCTTGTTTCTCATTATATTTCCACATTCATCAGACTTATTTTTGAAAATCCATTTTGTTCCGATGATGTGTTTATTTTTAGGTCTTGGTACGAGATACCAAACATCATTTCTTATGAATTGGTTGAGTTCATCTTGCATCGCAACAATCCAGTTCTCATCAGTAAGCGCTTCTTTTACGTTAGATGGTTCAATTTGGGATGTAAAGCATACATAATTACATATATCCTCAAGTTGTCTACGGGTGCGAACACCAGTGAGAGGGTTTCCAAGAATTTGTGTGGTTGGATGATCTTTAACAGTCCTCAACTCAGAATCAGTTTGATTTGATGAAGTATCAGGTTTATCAATGATTAGTACTTCATCATTATCTGAATTAGAAGTTGGTGTGTTTAAATGATCATCAATGACAACATTAATGGATTCTTGAATCACACCAGTCCTTTTATTCAGAACTCTATAAGCTCGACTGTTTAAAGAGTATCCTAGAAAAATACCTTCATCACTCTTCGTATCGAACTTTCCCAAATTTTCACGATCACGTAAAATATAGCACTTGCTGCCAAAAACTCGAAAGTATTTAACAGTAGGCTTTTTATTGAACCACAATTCGTAAGCCGTTTTATTATTATCTTTTCTAGTGTAAACTCGGTTAATAATATAGCAAGCTGTGTTGACTGCTTCAACCCAAAGATTTTTAGAGAGCTTCATGCTATTCAACATGACGTTAGCCATTTCTTGAAGCACCCTATTCTTCCTTTCTACAATTCCATTTTGTTGTGGAGTTTTGGGAGCAGAGAATTCATGTAATATTCCTTGGTCGGTACAGAACTTCTCAAAATTGCTATTCTCAAATTCAGATCCATGATCACTACGAATTTTACTGATTTGAGAAGATTTTTCAGTTTGAATCCTTTTGAGAACTTTTCTTACTTCTTCAAGGGTTTCAGATTTATCCCTTAAGAAGACTACCCAAGTGAATCTGGTAAAGTCATCGACTATTACTAGGATATACTTTTTCCCACCATGACTTTCTGTTCTGGTAGGTCCTATCAGATCCATGTGGAGAAGTTCGAGTGGTCTTGATGTGGTATTTGAATTCACCTTTTTGTGTGAGTTCTTTGTTTGTTTGCCTATCTGGCACTCACCACATATTTTATCTAATTTCTGAAGTTTGGGTAAACCTCTTACAAGTTCTCGTTTGCTCAATCGATATAGATTTCGATAATGTACATGTCTAAGACGTTTGTGCCATAAATCAGTCTCGTCTGTATGGACCATGTAACATGTTTGATTAGATGAGCTGGATTCGCTAATAATATAGCAATTTTCAGACGTTCTACGTCCAGTTAATATTACAGAACCCTTATTATTTAGTATTTCACAGCTTTGATTAGAAAACCGAACATTATGGTTATTATCACATATTTGTGATATACTAAGCAAGTTGTGCTTTACGCCTTCAACATATAAAACATTTTTAAACACTGTAAGATTAAAAAGTTGAACCGTACCTTGGCCTAAAATCTTGCAGTTGCTTCCATCACCAAATGTGACTGAACCATCAGTCATATCTTTCAGATCGGTGAATAAGGCTTTCTCACTTGTCATATGCCTGGAGCATCCACTGTCTAGGTACCACTTTGAATGACTTGTTGCTTTGAAAGCAGTGTGAGCAACCAAGCAGGTGACTTTAGGAACCCATTTCAGAACTGTTTTGGGTTTAGGAACATAGTTGGTCTTCTTTTGTGTATACTTGTAGGAATGACCTATAGAGTTAGATTTTAATAGCTCCTTGAGTAAATCAACTATCTTTTCAGCTAGTGGATTTCGATTCTGATTAAAGTTGACATGGCTGTTTCTAAGTTTTTGAATTTTTAGAAAAATCTTGATAAGTACTTTTCCCTTTTGAGTTTGAGGACTCTCCTTTAACAAACATAGGAGGAGTATACTTTTGTTTAGGAGGTTGATTTTTATCATAGCCCAACCCGGATCGATCGCCACATTTTCTTGATCCGGATAACAATTTTTCTAACTTTGGATCACCTTGGGCATATTTCCATGTGTCCTTTAAACTCGAAGAGAGGAAACTTCGGTTTTAAGTTTCTCAATTTCAGATTTTAAATCAACAATTTGAGAGTTTTTAAATTCCAAATCGCATTTTGATTTTTCAAAATTATCTGAAATTTGTGATTTTTCTAAGACAAGCGATTCAAAACAATTTTTGAGTTTAGAAAACTTTTCTTTTTGAAGTTTAAGTTTGTCACAATTTTACAACTTTCCTTATATAGGGCATTGTAAGCGTCTTGAAGATCATCTTCATTTTCACATTCACTATTCGATTTTCTTCACTTGTAGAGTCATTATCCGAAAATGTGAATTTGGCTAGAGTCATAAGAGCTTTAACCTCATTGCCCGACTCAGTTTGAGAACTTCTGATTCAGAAGAACCTTCAGAATCCGATGATTCATCCCATGTAGCCAACATACCCTTCTTCTTGGGTTTGTCCCTTTTAGGACATCTATTTGCTAAGTGCCCATATTCTAGACGTTGTAACATTGACTATCTTTCAAAGATTTTTGAGATTTGGGTCTAAACTTCTTTTTGTCATTTGTTTTTTGTAAATCAACACATTTCTTGCTTTTTTAAATTTTGGTAAAATTTTTTCCATAAAGAGCCATGTCATCTTCTGAATCAGAATTTTCTTCTGAACTACATTTAGAAGATTTTAGAGCGATAGATTTACCTTTAGGAGCTTTAAAGTTTAACTCATAGGTTTGTAGAGAACCAACTAGTTCTTCAACCCTCATATTATCCGTATCACGAAGTTCTTGGATTGCGGTTACTTTAGAATTGAACCGTTCAGGAAGTGAGCGTAATATTTTTGCACATACTTTACTTTCCGGGATTTTATCGCCAAGACCCCACATTGAGTTTACAATGTCATTCAATCTAGTGTAAAAGTCCATAAACATCTCATTTTCCTCCATATGAATTTCTTCAAATCTGGTTGTGAGGAGTTGGACTTTAGATTTTTGACAATTGTAGTACCCTCGTGTGTCATTTCTAATGTATCCCAAGCTTGCTTTGCAGTATCACAAGAAATGATTCTTTTGAACTCATCCGGTGATAGTGCGCAAGTAATTGCATTTAGTGCTTTAGCATTTGCACTACTCTCACTTTTCAAGGGTGGTCCATTGGTAATATGGTGTGGTTTTCATAGACTTTGAACCATCAACCCCGAACTTCCATGATAGGAGGATTCCATTCGGTTCACCGTGGCTTGCCACACATTTTCATCCATTGATTTGAGGAAGATCCTCATTCGGCTTTCCAATAAGCATAGTTGGAGCCATCAAAGGGTGGAGGCCTAGTGATGAAAGGCTATCAAAATTTGACATCCGAATAGCTTAAATCGTTAGCTCAGAATTAAATCCAAGAATTAAAAGGAGCTATTAGGCTCGATACCACTTGAAAAGGCCAAGCTATATGTCCTAGAGGGGGTGAATAGGACAATGCCAAATAAAAACTTATAACAGCGGAATAATAAAGAAAATGATAGCCAAATTAAATAATAATGCAAGAAAGAAAAATAACCTCAAAATTCAGATCTTGAGAGGTTGATACAAACGTTATTCTAAGGACAACCTTACACCAAAACAGAGTTTATGGTAGGACAACCTTATTTCTAGAAAGGTCTTTGTATCAAGTCTCAAATCGAAGAGGAATACAAAAACAAATATGAACTGAATTGAAATAACTTGTAATTAAAGATGTATTGTTCTAGGGACAGCCATACACCATAAAAATGGCAGGGCAACCTTGCTTGAACAACTTTCAAAATGAAATTGAAAATCAAGCTTATAAAGGAATAGCAGAAAGTAAATTCTAAGCTATTACAACATTCTCACAAAGCTTGAAATAATTACAACATTCACCACCATACATACATCCCACAAAAAGAATAAAAATTAGAAGAGTAAAACAATCAACCACAACACAAGGGTTTATAGTGGTTCGCCTGTGTGTTCACCAACTGTTATCCAACAGCCACACAAAAAGCTACTCCACTCCTAATATCCTCACACAGGGGATATTAGCGTTCACTAAAGATAGGTTTTCCCAGGTTCACCCAAAACCCTTACAATTGTGTCTTTGTATGTGGGCTTACACAATTAAAAAACCCCCACTTCTGAGTTTTCCTGGCTTTCCTCAGATAACCAATATAACAAGATTTTTCTGGCAAATCTTGAAAGAAACCAAAATAATAGAAAGGAATTTACAATATGTAAAATACCTGAATATCTTCTTCGTTGTAGCAGCCCGGTAGAACCAAATCAAAGTAGATGATTGAATGTCCAAGTTCAATGTCCAGTACTTGATTACAATGGTTCTAGTTCTAATAGATTTTAAATTAAACCAAATAGGGCTTGCCTTAATTGATTTTGATTCCAAAGAAAGGGAATAACAATTCCTCTTTTCAAATCAGATTGGAATAACAGAAACAAAATCAATTAAAATAAAGCTAAGGAAAGAAGATATTAAATAAGCACACTTAGCTTGGATGGAGCACAAAATTATCTCTCAGAAGTTCGACGAAGATTGGCTTGAATACTATAATTAAATCGATGATTTCTTCTGAGATTCGTGCACTATTTATAGGTGAGAAGATCAGGTCTTCGACTGGTCTAGAGTGCTCTTCGACTAGTCGAAGCCATAACAGATATTTGAAAGATTAGGCGGGATAAGCGCAGAGCTTCTACGATCGTCGTAGCCCTCCTACGATCGGTCGTAGTCACCTACGACGTCGTAGGTTTCCTTCGACGTCGTAGTCCCGAATATCTTCCTGGACTTCGAGTCGTAGATTCTACGATCGGTCGAAGATGCGAAACACTGCTTCCTACGATCGGTCGAATGCATTCCGTGACTAGTCGAAGGCTAATGATTTTATCCTAATTTGTAACAAACTTACGATCGATCCAGGATTTTCTTAGACTGGTCGAAGCAAGTCTAGGACTAGTCGAAGCAGACCTAAGACTGGTCGAAGAACAGACCAATCACATGAAAAATAACATTCGACTTATGTATCCGAAATGACCTACTTCTAAGGTCAACCTATGGTCAAACAAACCTCAATCATGAAGTATGGACATTGAAACAAGAGACCATGAAGAATGAGCCTTGAAGTCTTGATGTAGACTAAACCTTGAAGTAGCTCAATCATGAAAGTGGCTTGAGTTTCAGCTTGAGTCTTGAGTTCAGCTTGACTTTCAACTTGAGTCTTGAGTTCAGCTTGAGTCTTGCCTTGTACTTTCTTTTTCTTTTCAGCTTGAGTCTTGTGAGCAGTTCTTGCATTCAAGGGTTTTGTCTTGTGATCAGTTCTTTCATTCAAGATCCTGAGTCTTGTACTTGAGAGCTTTGCTTGATGTGAGCTTAGTTTGTTCATGAAGTCATGAATGTTGATCCTTGAGAGAGCTTCACTTATGCAAGTTATATATAACAGAGTATAATAGTGATTTTGGCACTACAAATTTAACAACACATAGGGATAGAAACTATAGCACTTACAGCATCAACCCTGCGCGTACCGTGCGCTCATAAGGGATAACACTGCCTATCAGAGTCCCATAAACAACTTGCTAGAAGGCATATGCAATGGTTAACATCATCTCATCACAAGCATGCAGATGATTCGTATGGGCATGTATCATGATGCTATGCTGTCACATACTCATAATCTGTATCGATAATCAGCATCGATAATTAGTGTATATGCAAGGCGAGGTCCATAGATGAATAACCGATCTAAATCATAATATAAAGATCGGCCCTCGACCGTGGATATATCAAATCCAGTGGAACGGAGCCATCTGTCTATGGTAAGGATGGATCATGCAACATTAATGGGGCCCATTGATTTGAGTTAACCCACTAAGAGAATGATGAGAATGGGCCTAACAAGGCCTAAGGAAAGGTCACAATGTGGATATTTAACCATCATTGCCCATTAATGTGGACATTTAACCAACATTACTCCCAAGGAGTGGCCCACATAAGTCTAAAATATAGTGGGGCCCATGGCCTCATATAGGGGCCTAATATACATCACCATGGGCCTCGCTTAAGGGCCTTATATGCATCACGATGGGCCTCACTCATGGGCCACATATGCATCACATTGGGCCTCACTCATGGGCCTCATATACATCAAAATGGGCCTCAAATACGGGCCGTATATACATCACAATGGGCCTCATACATGGGCCGCATATACATCACAATGGGCCACATCCTATGGGCTTCAAATACAGCGCAATCGGCCACATCCTATGGGCCTCAAATACATCACATTGAGCCTCATCCATGCGTCTCAGCAATGGGCCTCATATACATCAAGTGGGCCACATCACATGGGCCTCAATAATGGGCCTCATATACATCAAGTTGGGCCCACCGTTCTAGGTGAACTATCTACACCATACATCTACATCTATATTTTAGAGTATTACCTAAAAAGAATATGAATTATATTAAAAGATCATTTGGACCATACCACAATGGCAGTGGAGATGATGATTTAAAGATCACCTGGACCATACCACAATGGCAGCGGAGATGATGGTTTAAAGATCAGCTCGACCACACCATACTGTTGATTTTCCATCCAAACTGTTCATACGGTCACAAAGACCTAAATTAAGAGGAAACAAATTTCGTATTGATCCAAAACTCCCGTGACCCCAAAAGGGTTTCAATGGTAGACGTTCAATCCCCATGGTTTTTGCAGTGTGGTCCACTTGATAAATAGATCTGTCTTATTTTTAGTCTCAAGCCTTAAGATGAGCTCACCATCCAGATGGACGGTTTGGATGTAACACATACATCAAGGTGGGCCTGCAGACGGATGGCACGGACATAGAATACATACATCAACGGTGGGTCCCACCGTCCAGCCATCTGGATGGTGTGGATAAGACCCATACATCAGCGGTGGGTCCCATCATCCAGCCATCTGGACGGTGTGGATAAGAACCATACATCAGTGGTGGGTCCCATTGTCCTGGACAGATGGACGGTTGGGAGAAGCACATATATTAGGTGGGTCCCACCGTCCCATCTGCTAGACGGTGCAGACACCACACGTGTCAGGTGGGTCTCACTGTCTAGAGAGTGGACAGTGAAGATATAACACATACCTCATGGTCAGCCTCACTTGCTAACACCAGCATAGCAGCAAGGCAGGTGGGGCCTCAGGAAATGGACGGTTTGGATGTTGCACACGTGCAGTGAGTAGGGTCCACATCCTAGCCTAGGACAGATGGTTGGGATATAACATATACCGTATGATGGGGCCCACAATACTTACTAACATCAATACAGCAGCTATATAGCTGCTGTAGGTACACCGGTCAACCTCTATCCATACCAGGTGGGTCTCATGTGGGGCCCACCAGATATACCTATATATATTATGTATATTACATATATTATTATATTTCTCTTCTCTTTTTTTTTTAGCAGCAGCATCTAGGCCCTGGACGGCTTGGATGATACATCATGGTGGGGTCTATCGTCAGATGGGTAGATGAACAGATGGTGTGGATGATGCACATGCCAGGTGGCCACACCGTCCTACACACATCATGGTAGATCCCACAGCTTGGAAGAAACGCATGCATCATTGGTGGGTCCACACATGTGGCCCACCATAGCTTTGGGATAAAGCTGATATTTAAGTTTTCCCTTCAACCAGGCCTGTCCAGACGGACAACCAGGTGGGTCGTCTGGACGGTCAGTAAGGCGGGCCCCACGGGTGGCCGATATAGATAAAATACATACATCATGGTGAGGCCCACAATACATGGGAAAGAAAGATAGATAGAGAGAAAGAGAGAGAGATCGATGGAGATGGGAGGAGCTTCGCCACTATGAGCTCCTCCATGTACATGCATACATCAAGATGGGTTCCAAATGGGATCCATACCATCAATCGACGGGCCCCACTTGGTCTATCACAAAAATTATAATCTAATCCTATAAACACCCACCGATTTCGCTCCTTCTTGGCTCCTTAGAATGCTAAGCTCCTAAGCTTTCTCTTTGATGGTGGGAGATGAAGATTGAAGGGTTGGATTAAGAGATAAGTGGTAGGGAGTGGGCCACACACTTGGCTCTCTCATGAGAGAGCTTGGACGGTCTCTCCTCTCTTAGGTTGCTTGGGAAATGGATGGAGAATGAGAGAGAAAGGAGATGTAAGGAGAGAGGGATGGGTGTGATGGATGAGTAATGGGTTGATGTAAGAGAGGGGACATGAGAGTTGACTTGTGGAGGGTGAGGTGGCATAGGGTATGGGTTGCTTGTCTTTTTTGGTAAGAAAGAGATGGGTTGGTAATTGACTTGATGGGTTGTGTACTTGATTGATTGATGTGATGGGTTGTAGAGATTCTCTTGGGATTTGCAACGTGTAGTGTTTTCTTCAAAATAAACGCGGGCCCATAACTCCTGGCCTGGGTATTGCATCAACGCACAAGATGCAGCGTTGGAACTACGGCGACGGCGCGGTCTCTAGGGTACAAGTCTCGGGTTGTGCCAACTCTAATATACATGATGCAACTTAGGGTTATGCGCAAATGTTATCTATGCATCGCGGATCGCTGAAATTCGACTAGGAGGACCGCAAAAGCCTAAGAAATGGTATGGTCTAGGATACAGGCCTTACATAGGATATTTAGGCCTGACCCATTTAGCAATAAACCAGCAAAGAAGTTAAATCTAAGTGAGCCAAGAATTTAAATCTGAGCCCAACTTGAATGAAATGCAAGAATTCAAATCCGAAAGCAACCTAAATGAAATGTAACCGAGACTAACCCGACGGGTTTAGATTTTAGGCCGTGGCTCAACTCTATGCAAAGCATTGGGCCCATGCCCCCACTCAACCTATGTGCTCATTTGTCCTTCATTTTCAGGCGGCATAAAAGGTTGGGATGTAAAGCTTTCTATTACAATTTAGAAGCTTATTGTAAGACAGGTGGGATTTGGTTGCATTAGCCCAAACCATTAACCAAAGAGGTCACGTGTGTGACCTAACCGATGATCATTAAAATCTATCATCTAGACAATGGGGTCACCTGATAAATGGCTCTGATATCATTCATGTGTGCCTTGTCTCCATGCGTGAGGTGATCACACTTACAAAATGCTCTCAAGCGAGTGCACTTATCATTTCTCATCTTTTATATCTTCAATAAACTCTACTAAACCAACTTAAGAAAATAGTAATATTGGTGGGTCTCATAATGGATGATGATCTGCATTTAGCTTTTGTAATATGGACCTCAAAAAAGCCTGTAAGCCCTTAACCTTAGCACAATGAAACAAACCCAGCTCAAAGTAGGTCGGGGCAAAACCTTTTTAGGTTAGCAAACATTCAACATGTAGATTCTCAATATTTCAATTTGAAATGTAAGATCCCATTGCAACACTATCGAATGAATGGTTGAAGATATGTGCTCCCCAACTTCTCAGGTGGGCTACCATGTACAAAGTAAAGTGTCGTTCATACATTTTTTTTTCTAGGTATTTTGTGGCCTAGTGGAGGTGTGAAATATGATCTAAGTAATGTAGCCAACCAAATAGCAAGGCGCTATTGTTAACTTGTATGGAATTGGATGAAAAGGGATGATTCCTCCTCTACTAAGATCATGAAATGCACACATGCAAATTCACCATAGGGTTGGGCTTGACTATGAATGGCTCAAATTGTCCCTCCCACATCCCATGGTGTAGACAACTTTAGCTCACTTTCTCCTCAATTCTTTCTCTCAAGTATATGTTAGAGATGGCTTAGCCTCATACACTTTTGAGCTTAATTTCACAGGGTTAAAAGTAGCATTTATTTATGAGGATTTATTTTCCTTTTTCCATCATAGATATTAAGTCCTAATACTAATAAAAAAATTCATCATATATACATGCTAGCTCCTTTCATACGAAGTCCTCTTATGTAATTAGGCTTCGATAAGCAAGAGCCCAATATCTCCAAAACCCTACAAGAATAAATACTCGTTTGTGTGTGTGGACCACCTTACATTTGGGTGACGTTAACACAATTCTCACACACACGTTTCATATTGTCACATATGGTTATAGATGGGTCGAGATCCCACATGCATGTATTGAGACTCAAATATTGCATATTTATCCGTTCAATTACATTAGGTTTCCTGGTATTTAATTAATAATTTGATTTAATTATATACGTTTTTATCATGCAAGGTGATTCGGAAGCTTGTGATGAATATATGCTTAAAAGGATAGATTTAGAGCTCAAAAGAAGATAATAAAGAATCGAAGATTTGGAAGTCATTAATGAAGAATTCACATGCCAAAGATCTAAGGAAACCAAGTGTGGAATGAAGAGAATCAAAGGTTTGAACTGAGGAAAAGAAATCCTGAAAATTAGTTAGAAAAATGATAATTTAAAGATCCGAGTTTAAAAGAGAAAGTCTTGAAATAATTCTCAAAATGTACTTCGATGGCATCGACAATTTATGAATTTTGGGCTCAACTCGATGGACAGTTTTGGACAAATTTCAATGGAATCGAAGACAGTTCGATGCCATCGAAAGTGCAATCGAAAACTGTTCAATGGCATCGAAGATGTGCAGAGTATGTAAATTTGACGTGGTTTGCAAACTTTTTCGAAGCGGTACGAAAGTTTGAGTTTTAAAACTATTTAAAGGAGTCCCTAGGCTACTCCAAATCATCTTCTAGGGTTTGGAAAGGGAGAGAAGGCCTAAGTGGAGCGCCGACAACGTTCTTCCACTTCTATTTCTTCACGGTTCTAGTCATTCTTTTTATTTTTCTTCTAGGATGTTAGTCTTGTTAGGCTAATCTCTTAGTTAAGGCTAAGGGATGAAACTTGTAGTTTATTTTGGTGTTATCTTACTTTGATTCAAGTTTATGTTGAACTTCATTAATTTCTAGTTTGATTTAAGGAATATTTTCAGTTTTCTATGGTTTATTGTGACTCCAATTACAGTAGATGTTGTGAGAACTTTAAATATCTTCTTACTTGTTTTAAATTATGTGATGTGTATAAGTCGTTATTCTCCATCGTCTCCTGGGCATGGTTGATGATTGAATTTCCTTCCATCATTACAATTAGACGGATATTTGGGAATTAATCTAATGAAAGTTCAGATTCTGTTTTAACCGCTCCATCATCCGATCGGATAAGATAGGACTTCGATTTCAATCGAGTTATCGTTGAATCAAGTGGATTAATGTTGAGATTGTTATAGGTGGATTCCTGGATTCTTAGTCTTTTTATCTTTATTAATTAAAACTTTTTTCTTCATCATTGGATTAAAAACCTAAACAACTAAGTTAGATTTATATTAGTTCTAAACTGTGTTCCCCATTCCCTTAGGATTCGACCTTGGTCTCACCGAGTTATCACTACATTGCAATCCTATACTTGGGGTTGTGAACAAGTTTTTAGCATTGTTGACGGGAAGTGGCATTGAACACAATTAGGTTTATGTTTTTCTTGGTTTGATTTTCGTTTTAGGTTAGATTTTTCTTGTTTTCTGAAATTTTCTAATCTAAGATTTTTAGAACTTTTCAATTTCAGAATTTTATTTTTAGGATTCATCTTTTTTTCTTCTTCTCTTTCTTCTTTTAACATTACTGACATAGTTTGATTGTTTTGATTTTGTAAGATCTTCAATTCTAGTTCTTCTCTTTTGCTAATTTCTTCCACCTACTTAATTTTCATATTATTATAGGATTTTTTTATAGGAATTTATTTTAGGAATAGATTTAGAATTAAGGTTTCATCATGTTCATGCAAGAGTGGACACGTGAATATGCTAATATACACTTCCATAAGATGAGAGATATCATGACGGGCTGTTAAATGATTATGTTAGGAAATAACATATGTCTCAAAATTTTACTAAAACTATAAATGAGAACCAACTGGGATATAATATTCCACCGGTTAAGAAGTCCCTACGCGATCATATGCAAGAGAATAATTACATTCCACTGATTAAGAAATCATTACGTGATTATTGGAGCAAGAATAATTATCACTCATCCAGCAAGAAGAAAACAATGCGTGATTATATTATGGATGATAACGTGTACCAACAACCATCAAACTCTCCCTTATATGACCCATATGACTATAATCAATGGAAACATCAAAGTTTAAATTGGAGAGGTGTACCAACCACAAATTCTAGTGACTATTATCTTGGATCCCCTACCTTTCAGATCCAACAAGAAACAATCCAAGAGGATTCACTTCAGAAATTTGTGAATGTTCAAGAACAAATTAACCAACACATCGTGCAATCATTCACAGATATTAGAACATCATTGGAATTGCTTGAATCATCCATTCAAAGAATTCAATTGCACTTTATTAATGACGAAGAGGCTAGTTTATCACAGCCTCAACCCAATCTAGAAACACAATGCGAGGAGAATGATTCCAACTCACTAGTGGAGTATACGGAATTTGAGAATGAGGAGTTGGATTATATTCATGAGTATACGGTTTAGTTTTTCGATGAGTTGATCTCAATGACAGTCTAAGTTAATGATCGAGAGGCAGAGGTAATTTTCAAACATAGTGATGTTGACCCACTCCACCCACATGAAACGCTTGATTCAAATGTGGAGAATGAGTCTCTTTCAACTAATTGTCTCGACTCTTTAGAAGGTCACTTGGCACACTTTGAGGACTTTAATGATAACATGATTAAAGACATAGTGGATGCCTTGCGAGAAAATACCTCGGTAGTTGATACTGACTGAGGGAATCATTTTTCTGAAGAGCTCCACCCCTCCAATGTTGAATTCTTACCATTACAGAAGGAGGAGCTAAAAATTGAACCGAAGTCTGAAACTTCAAAATGTGTTGAGACTACACTACTTAATGAGAATTTTTCTGAATTTCATTTACTTGTAGTCTCTGATTCACCATGGTGTACTAACATTAAAAACTTTACTTCCACTGGTGAATATTATCCACTTTAGATACCTCAGGTGATTAAAAGAAAACTTTATGTTGAGGTTCATAAATTTCTTTAGACATTCATGCTGCAGGGCATCCAAGCCTGTTGTAAAAAGGGCTTTTGGATGATCTTGTTGAGAAACCTACTGAGAAATTTATATAGATATTGGCTGGAGGATGAACCTTGCTACATGACCGAGTAGTTTTCCCTTACTTTCCTATTTTAGGATTAGGTGATTTATTTGCTTTTTTAGGATTAGTTTTCTTTTCACAGTTTAGTTTAGTCACTAGAACCACATTTTATTTGAAGATCGCATTCACTTCACAGGTACTATTCATCTACTCCCATTTATTTTCATTGCTCTCAAGTTTGCTCTTATTACATATGTTTATACATTGAGGACAATGTAGATTTTAGGTTGGGAGTAGGTTTCCTATTGGAAATTCTTCGAATTTAAGCAAGATTGTTAAATTTTTGAGCTAAAATTCTTCAAAATTCTTGAAATTTCTTTGAATTTAAGTGATTTTGAAATTAATCAATAGATTATAATTATAAGATACTTAATGTTAATGATGTATGACTCTTAGATTTTAGTTATTTGATATATTTCAAAATTAAGTTGAGTTATTAAGTCTTAATTAGAAGTTTTAAACTTTGATTGAGTCATGATTTCACACATCACATCTAGCTTACACATTAAAGTTTTAGTTTGATATTGAATTGTTAACTTGATGATTATTAAGCATGATAGGAACCAAATTGGAAAATTTTCCATCATGTTCAATGAAAAAAATTGAAGAAAAAGAAAGAAGTAATACCTAGCAAAAAATAGTTGTCATCGAAAAGGGCTACTTATCAAAGTTCCTTGAAAAGACTATTATGAAAAAAATATATGTATAAGAAGGAAAAGTGAAAATAGTGTGAAAGCTGTTGATGGAAAAATAAAAAACTGGAAGAATAGAGTGTTGAACTGTAAGGCAAGTTTTAGTTTAGGTTTTGGTTATCTTGAATGCATTTTTAATTATCAATGTTATCATGAAAATAGAGAATTGAACCTTTAGTTGTGATAAGTTTAGACTTCATTATGCAACCATGGAACTCAATTTTTAGGATTGTTCTGGTTGTAAAACTAATGCTTTGAACTTGATTAAGAAATTTACCATATGCTAGAGTTTAGGAGAAAGTATTACTCAACATTAATGTATTTTTTATTTCTATAATCTGGATTGTTTTTAGAACTGCTTGAGCTTCTGGAAATTATACATTGGTTTTCGAAATATCTTTTGCATGTTTTGCTCGGGATGAGCAAAATGCTGGTTGGGGGGTATGTTGAGACTTAGATATTGCATATTTATCCCTTCAATTACATTAGTTTTCTTGAAATTTAATTGATAATTTGATTTAATTATATACGTTTTTATCATGCGAGGTGATTCGAAATCTTATGATGAATATATGCTTAAAAGGATGGATTTAGAGCTTGAAAGAAGATAATGAAGAATTAGAGATTTAGAAGTCATTAATGAAGAATGCACATGCCAAAGATTTAAGGAAACCAAGTGAGGAATGAAGAGAATCGAAGGTTTGAAGTGAAGAAAAGGAATTCTGAAGCTCCGAGTCTAAAAGAGAAAGTCCTGAAATAATTCCCAGAATTGACTTCGATGGCATTGAAGTGACTTCGATGGCATCAACAATTAATGAATTTTGGGCTCAAATCACTGAACACTTCTAGACAAATTTCGATGGAATCGAAGACAGCTCGATGCCATTGAAGGTGCAATCGAAGACCGTTCGATGGCATTGAAGTTTTCCATCGAAGATGCGCAGAGTACGTAAATTTAAGGTGGTTTGCGAACTTTTTCGATGCAGTGTGAAAGTTTGAGTTACAAAACTATTTAAAGAGCACCTAGGTTACTCTGAATCATCTTCTAGGATTTTGAAAGGGAGAGAAGGCCTAGGTAGAGCACTGTAACACCTCGGTTCCCGAAACCCGAGTACACTACTCATTTTCCAAAAACCCGAGTGTTAACATTTAAAGATAGCCCAAATTTCACATATATTTTTTTCTTTATTAGAGTTAACAATTTAGCGGAATAGAAACAAATCAAGTATAAGAGGGAGGTTAAGATATACATATTAATATATTCAAGTGGTTGACCGAAGGCTTATACAAACCAATGTCTCGTAACTAAAAATTGAACAACTAAATAATATAAGTATATTAGAAATTAAAGCCACATAGTCATCGATCTCTCTATGCTGCACACCAGAGTCAACCTGTACATCATCCACATATCCTGCACACTGAATATGGGTTGATAGTGTCAATGGCTATCATAGTGAGGTATAACCCCTAAGATTTATCAAATCATCAAGATAATTAAGCATAGTTTATCAAGAATAGTCCATAATATATATTTCACAATAACCATAATAATGAGACAAGTTCATTAGATGTGCAAATATATCGACTTTGGATCACTTGGTAAAGTATTTTCCAGTACATCCCATAGTGACAAAGAAAATCCCGCGTCTTATATCGACTACCTGGTAAAGCCTGCATACCATGAAATTATGATTATCCCAGCCATTATTATTCTAGTTGCAACCAACCAAATTATGAAAGCTTAAAGGTTACTATGAGGGTTCATCACCCGACATAGGCTAACAACTTGGCATAATATCCTATATCACCATCCTCAACTCATGGGAATCTAACAAATAAGATGTTTTAAAGGTGACCACATCAACTAGTGGTCAATCATAGTTCAACAAGTGGAACTTACCATCGTAGGGTCATTTGAAAATAATTTATTAAAGCCGCAAAGGGCAAATAGTCAATCAAAGCCATATAGGGCAAATAGTCCATTTAAGAATGCGATAGAAAGGGATTATCCCCGAATGCCACATAGGAACAAAGGATCCACAAGATGGTTAAGTCCACAACAAGGAAATTCCATTTATTCTATTAGACAGAATGACCACTAGTTCAAGGACATCCAAAAACACCATCAAGTAACCGAAAGTGGTAAAACAAGCCACAAACAATATCAATAACACTTACACATAAAATATTCATTTTAAAACAGAATATGGATATTTAAGATCCATAGCATGTACTTGGATTTAAATCCAACCATCAATCATTTATGAAGAATTCACTCAAACAGAAACTAACATTCATCATCATTTTTTTACTAAAGATTAAATTAAGCGATTAATGAAATAAATAATCTAAAATAACTATCATGATGTAGGAAAGCTTGAAGGGTGATCCTCACCTCTCAAGTCAGATTTACTTGCTTATATTGCATCCTAAGCATTGTAACTCACTTGGGTTGGTTTCCAACGCAACTCGATACCTATTTCATAATCTAAGGAGGAGTTTGGGAGTCAACATTTCCTACATTTCAAATAAAGCTCTATATTAGCTTTTCTCAATTTAAAACAAGATTTAACTCTAAAATTCATGAGATCAAAACTCACCAAACTTGATTGTTGAATCGGTGACTTGACTCAGGCGAGTCACACGATCTTCACTCACTCTCTTTTCTATCCTATCTTCTTCCTTCTCTTCCTTTTTTTCTTTTCTTCTTGTCTTCCTTTGCTCAGAACTTCTAGAAGGGTCGTGAGTCAGAGACCTGACACCATTTCGAACCGAGTTGACTTAGTGACTCGCATCTCTTCTTCCTCTTCTCTATTATCTTCCTTCTCTTTCTCCTTCTTTCTACATGCTCTCTTCCACTCTCTCCTTTTCTTCTTCTCCTTCTTCTCTCTAAATGGCTAGAAATGAGTCTAGACTCAGTCTAGACTCGAACAGACTCAGTAAAACTCGACTTGGTGAAGGAGATAACAACTCGATGCGGCCCAAGAAGCTTCTCTCTCTCTCTCTATGTTGTTCTTTCCTTCTATTTGTTTTAGGCAGTCAGCAAGAAGGTCTGCACAACCCAGACTCGACCTGAATTTGGACAGACACATCTCGGCTACCCCTAATTGTAACACTCCAGGTTTTTAAAACCCGAGTATATGACTCGCTTTCCAAAAACCCGAGTGTTAACCTTTAAAGATAACCAAATTCTATGTATATTTATTTATTTATTCTTATTTTCTTTTTCAGAGTGAGCATTTAGGCGGAATAGGAACAAATCAAACATAAAGAAAAATTTACATTTACATTCAGAGTATATGAACAATTGGCCAAATGACTTATACAAACCAATGTCTCTATGGTAACAATAACAAAATTATATAATTTAACATATGAGAAATAATAAAATGTATATAAACTTAAGCCGCAAGATCACGCAGCTTCTCTTGGCAGATACAACCATGCATCCTTAACAAGTGTACCCTGCTCCTCATCAGTCTGAACATGAATATCATTTAAGCCACTTGTACTACCTGTATGGTTATATATTCGATGAATGAGTGTCCAGCTCAGTGTGAATTCCCCTCAAGATTACACACCGCCGCATTAGATAAGCATAATTATAAATAAAAAGGCATTCAAAACAATACATGATGAAGTCTTATTAAATGCATGGATGCATGAGTGCACATCAACTAGGGATGCTCATCCAGTTAGCTTTTGGGCGAAACCTATGCATGTAGTCAGTCACCAGCAGAAGTACATCGCACATGCGTAGTGCCAAGCTCACCGAAAGTGGGCCGATAGTCGGTGGTTTGGGAGCTAGCGAAACAATACCACAACTAAATCCTATAGGCACGTGCTACAACATCCAGAATTAGCAACCCGTCATTGCTTGTATGCTATGAATACATGATTAGCCCAACCATTATTATTCCATTTACAACCAGCCAGTTTAAGAAAGCTCAAAGGTCACTACGAGGGGCTCATCACCCAGCATAAGCCGACAGCTCATGCATAGGTCCTATACCACCATCCCCAGCTCATGAGGCTACCACCTTAGGATATTTAATGGAACCTCATCAACTAGTGACCAAGCGTAGTTCAATATGTGAAACTTACTATCGCATGGTTATGTAGAAATAAATCATCGAAGCCACATAGGAAAAATACTAAGTCGAAGCCACATAGGGCAAATAAAAAATTGAAATCATATAGGAAAAATATCAAATCGAAGCCGCATAAGGAAAATATCAAATCGATGAGATAAAAAGACCATCCTCAAAAGCCACGCAAACACAATAACCCATAAATGGTAAGCCCACATCAATATTCACATCATTCAAAGTAACCACTAAGTCGAGGACCCATTATAATCACAATCAATCAAGTTACATCCCACGTATAGGTGTATAAATAATAGTGGAGTTTTCCACTAATAAATGTACCAATTCAAGATTCCACAAGCAATCCATAAGTAATCTACTAGCATGAGAAATATATAAGTGTAACATATAGATGTTTACACAGGATAAATATTGGGCATATAATTTAGAATTCAATTCCAACAACTAGCACAAGTAATTACGAAATAGAGATCTCACTTATCAACTGAAATTAAAATAAAAACTATCACTTAAGTTAGCACGAAAGTGGAAAGCTCAAGGGGAAGAAATCATCACCTTAATCGCCTACACTGATGTTGGTAGAAAGCGCATGCGCCATCAAACCGAATCCTACCATGAATTATAAAATTTGTACAATCAAATTCAAGTTCATAAACTATCCATGGTTAGGATCATAACTTATGGTTTGGACCACTTAGATTTAAGGTTTTGTCCTCTAATCTAATTTTAGGCTTTGGTTTAGAGTTTGAAATCCAATTCATATAATTATATAATGCCTTGAAAATCGGGGGTCAAGCAAAAGCTCAGCTCCCGAGTTCCAACGCATCACTTATGCAACATAGATAATGATGATTAAATGTTGTCCATATTAGTGCATTTAACATGAGTGGGATTATACCAAATCAGCATATCATACTCCAGAAATAGTTAAATTATGCAAGCGGAAGACTGTGATAAATATATAAAGCATATAAGTGATTGTAAGTCCCCAGAATATAAACGTCACCAGGTTAAATAATTACATGTATAACTCCAAAATTTACAAAATGATAAGGTGTAATGTTCAACTAGTTCATATCCCTGGAATCCCTGCGACGTAACTCTAAGTCTACATAGACCCTACATGTAGGAGAACTCCTCCTCATCATTATAGAAGTCAGGCTCCGCCTCATAAGCATCGTCGTCACCTGAAGCTACAACAGAGTCTTGTTGGTGTTTTAAATCACCGCCCCAGAGTGGGAGTGAGTGATCAACTTAGTGAAGCTATAAGCCAAAGGTTAACATGTTATCAATTCAGTCAACTAGTAATGATAAGGCAGTACAACAATCATGTCCTAAGTACTCTTGTTAATGTATGAATGATATGCAGAAATGATGCATGCCCTCGCCTGCACTCCCTCAGCAACATCATCTCACGATCGCGTATGGCAAACTCCCTAAACATGTATTTCCTCGTCAAAGTACATACAATGTGGTGCATGATCATGTTAGCCAATATTTAATTAGGTTTATTCATACAACAGATTCAGGAAGCTAAGGTACCTCCCTTTATATCATGTACCCAAACGATGATCTATATAGGGTCGTCAATCCTAGTTAATCACATACGATAGGCAAGTTATAGGGCAACATCACCCCTGATTTAAAAACAGTGGACAGGCAAGTTCAGGTCACTATGGGAGGCTCATCACCTCGATGTAAGCATAGTTTATACTCGAGGTTACTATGGGAAAGGCTCGTCACCTTAACATAGACCGACAGCTCGAATACAGTGTCCCATACCACCGTATTCGGCTCACGAGTTTGGTTTGCTTACTATACACTACGGGGAGGCTCGTCACCCCAGCGTAGGCCGACAGCTCGACCACGGTATCCCATACCTCCATGCCTGGCTCATGAGTCTTAGTAGATTGTGGTACCAAGGTTAAACGGGTTTTTCACTGGTAAGTAGTACTGTAGATTCAAGTAGTAGTGTCCATACATGGTGAACATACATTAGGCCAATCGGGTTACTTGACATGCTTAAATGGTATGAGTGCACATTGAATTAATCGACATGGAGCACATACGCACTCCTCGTAGCCTAACCACTGTCAATAATCACCGTATAACTCAGATTCATCGAACGTATCCATCACGGCGAAACTAGTTCGGCCACTGATTGTAAACCATTACCGATTGCCTGGACTATGAATCATTCCCAATCATACTCAAACACAATGGGCATTCATATATGATAGTCAAAATAGCATGTGACAATTAATTCAAATATAAATCTCATTCGAGTACTTTAACAAACACATAGTTTACATGTTTCGTACATAGGCATCTCACCCATAAATCACGTAGTAGTAAGATAGGTTACGTGAAGGAAACTATAACTATAGATCAGGTAATTGAGAATCCTATCTCAACACCCTTATTAAATATATTTCAATAATCATTTTCTCATTTAGGCATTTTATCAAACACTTAGACTACACATATCGACATACATGTAATAAGTTAGTTATAACATATATTATAGTAATTCCTTTCACAAGGGAATTATCACACATACAACAATCATGTAATCTCAATAAATTATCATGGCAAGCACAAATCATCATTTCACGCTCATTCAAACATTTTAACAAACACATGGAATGCATTATATTCAACGTAGTTCATATATATGTGTAATACACGGAAAACATCGCATCTAGGCACATGTGACAGTAATCAAGTCAGTCATAAATCATTAACTGACATTGAAAGCCTTGAAAACCATAACCTAAACATTTATAGTCCACACCTTTCATCGATAAATCGAACTCAGTTCGAACACTACGCCTTTGTCTATGGCACAACGGCTGCCTAAATTAATGAAATAGGTTAGCTATTTCACCAATTTCTCTACTTGAATCCCTAAAATAGATTAGGGTTAGGATTTCTTACTCAAAATTTGAATTGAAATCACCGGTATAATGACACAGGTAGGATGATTTAGCACGTGGAGCGGCGGGAACGAATCCTAGTAACGATCTCTCTCTCTCTCTCTTCTCTCTCTTCTCCTCACTCTTTCTTTCTCTTTTCTCTCTTCACTCTCCTAGGGTTAGGAAATTCGTATGGAATGAGAGGGGTGGGTTAAGGCCCTTATATAGGCCCAAAAGTGGTTCAAATGGCCCAAGGGCCATGGTATACTTAGGTTATAGCCAAAAGTCATCTGTTTTGGGCCAACAGAACTCATCTGAAGGTCCATTTCCTGCACATGGTCTTGAAAAAGTTTTCTAACAATGGATCTATGCCAGGTTAAGATTTCAGTCCGATCGGGTTTGTAGATCGATCGTGGGGACTAGTTTCAGTTCAACAGTCATCGTCACTCGATCAGGGCCACATGTACACTGACATGTGTAGGGAAATTTTCCTGAGCTAAGGGTGTAGTTGGGTTAGAATCTGACGGTCTGAAACCTTATATTTGGCTTGCAAGCGAACGGCCCAATTCACTTAAGTTCGAGTTTATTTTCTAAAGATATTCACATTTCTCACACACTTCGCTCCGGGCTCAAGTTGTGCATTTCTGGATACTATTTGGACTTTATCCTCGAGATGGTTGTCAAGCTTAGTAAGGTGGTCACGACTGTATAGTTTCGCGTTAACCGGACTTTCGACGCGTGGTCCAGGTCTGATACGGAGTTTTAATGTACTCCCAAGAGCAACTGGATTTTGAGATTTATCCTAGGTTTTTAGGTAATGTAGAGTTAGTGATTCTACTGATTTTGGGTCTAGCAGTTCGTATAGAAAGCGATTCGAACTAATTCACCGATTAATTCAGTTTAGTACTTAATTAATTTTCATCTAATTTCTAAAGGATTCGGTCCTTAGTGATTTCTGCCTGAGGTGGTACTCGGGCCTTTGTACGAATTTTTTTGAGATGTTACAATCTACCCCCCTTAAAGAAAAATTTCATCCTCGAAATTAGTACCTTTTCGTACTCCTTGAGAATCTAAGGGTAGTTCTTACGGACCTCGGCTTCTGTTTCCCAAGTAGCCTCTTCCTCAGTGTGGTGTGTCCATAGTACCTTCACAAGCGGGATAACCTTGCTACGCAGCTCCTGCTCCTTTCGGTCTAGGATACGCGTCAGTCGCAGTACGTAAGTGGCATCTTCACTCAACTCTACCTGTTCCCATTTGATAATGTGGGATGGATTAGGAACGTATTTCTTCAACATGGATACATGAAATACGTTGTGCACACTTGTGAGTGGGGTAAGCAAAGCAAGGAGGTATGCTACCATACCCACTCGATCTAGAATCTGGAATGGACCAATAAATTGTGGCGTGAGCTTCCCCTTCTTGCCAAACTGAATAACTCCCTTCATTAGGAAAATCTTAAGAAACACATGGTCCCCAACCTCAAACTATAGCGGTCACTGCCTCATATCGGCGTAACTCTTCTGTCTACTCTGTGTTGCAAGGAGTCGACGCCTGATAATGTCGATCTTCTCTGAGGTCACCTGCAGTAACTCTGGCCCAAACAAACTCTTCTCACCAACCTCTGCCCAGCAATGCGGTGCTCTACACGGACGCCCATACAGTGCTTCGTAGGGGGCCATGCCAATACTCGCCTAAAAACTGTTGTTATAAGCGAACTCAGCATAGGGAAGACAGTCATCCCAACTATCCTTAAAATCAAGTACACAAGCTCGCAACATATCCTCTAACACCTAATTCACCTGTTCCTTCTTCCCATCCGTCAGTGGGTGGAACGCGGTACTGAACTTCAGTTTCACATCCATTACTTTCTGGATACGAGTCGAAAAGATAGATGTGAATCGCGTGTCTCGATCCGACACGATCTCCATAGGCACTCCATGCAGATGTACTATCTCCTTAATGTACAGCTTGGCCAACTCGCCTGCGAAGTTTGAGACTCTAAGCGGGAGGAATGAGCTGATTTCCTCAACTGGTCCATGATCACCCAAATGGAGTCATGCCCCTTCCTCGTCTTTGGTAACCTTAAGATGAAATCCATACAAATGAAGTCCCATTTCTATTTTGCTATGGGCATGGACTGAAGCAGTCCAGGAGGTCGTCGGTGTTCGGCCTTGACTTGCTGGCACATAAGACAATGGGATATATAGTCCGCTATGTGGGCCTTCATGTTGTCCCACCAGTACGAGTGCTTCATATCTCGATACATTTTCGTACTACCAGGATGCATCGTCATCTTCAAATTATGAGTAGCTTCAAGAACTTCCCTTCTCAAGTCATGAAGATTTGGGACACATAGGTGGCCACGATAATGTAAACCCCCATCCGTATTGACTCTCCATTCAGAGTCCTCATCATCACTAGCTCGCTTCCTCAACTCAACTAACTATTCATCTTCCCCCTGAGCCACTATGATGCAATCATCGATAAGGGGCTGTATGCGAATATGTGAGACGCTCTCGAAGAGTTCCTCTACCATAAGCTTCTTCTCAAAGTCCCGCACAAACTCTATCATGTTCCATTCATCGATCATCAGCGGAGCCGCAAATCCTATCCTCTTCTTGCAGCTCAACGCATCTGTCACAAGGTTGGCCTTGCTAGGATGGTAAGAAACCTCGAACTTGAAATCCTTCAAGGTTTTCATCCATCGTCGCTGCCTCATATTCAAGTCCCTCTGCATGAATATGTATCTGAGGCTCTTGTGGTCATAAAAGAGCTCGAACTCCTTTCCATAGAGGTAATGTCTCCAGAGCTTTAATGCAAAGATGACGACCACTAACTCCAAGTCATGTGTAGGGTAGTTTTCCTCCTGTTTCCTCAACTATCACGATGCATAGGCAATAACCCTGTCCTTCTGCATCAGAAGACAACCCAAACCAACACGAGACGCGTCGGTGTATATCATGTATTTGACCCCCTGCTCTGGTAATACTTGAAAGTGCCTTAGTTTGTCAATTAGTGTGAGTGTTGAGTCAATTAGACTGTAGAGCCTCATAGGAAGATTAAATCAAAGCGTCTGTCTCAACCGGATGTGTGCAAGCTCGCTACAAGTAAATCTAAGCCTCACATCCCATGTCCCAAAACACCAGGTATTTAAAACCCTTAAAACAAACTAAAATATCATAGGGTTTTTAAGTTAAGAAATTTTTTTCAAAATCAGAAAATTTTCTAAGTTTTCTTGCTTTGTCGATTTTATCGATACACTTCTCGATAAAATCGACCTGTGCTGTCGATGTCCTCAATGCTTAAATGATATCATCAAAATGATGACAAAATATGTCCAGCAAACACATATATCTCTGGATGAATTTATCGATGTATCGATATACCTATCGATATCATCGATATTTGAATCTCGAGTCCATCGAAGTTGACTCGATAATATCGACAAACAGATATCCAGCGCCCCTGTTTTTACTTAAGAAAATCACATGTGCATCGATATATCGAAGTCATTCTCGATACCATCGGAGTTCAAATCTTAATGACATTGGAGGGCTCTCGATATTATCGGTCATGGGTGCCTAGTTTTTCAGCAATTATTTCAGGGTTGTTTATCTGTGATCGAGGGTCACTTGATAAAATCGATATTTAAATATTGATGATATCGATGCGGTTTCGATGACATCGAACAGGGACAGAAACTGTCCAGCAAGCTTAAACGAAAATCCCTTGGATTTATTGATGCCTCGACACAACTATCGATATTCAAATTTTGATGATCTCGAAGGTCCCTCGATCATTCTTATAAACCTGAAATATTTCAAAGCAAGTCTCTCTCATTTTTAAATGTCGAGGAATCGAACCTTGCATCGATAGAATCGGAGTTCGAAATCCGATGACATCGATACATGTTTCAATTCTCTCGACCAGCTGGCAATTGGTTTCAAAAGCGTATGACATTTGAGTTTGTGTCATCGAGTGGACCGTCGATGCTATCGAGAGTATACGCTTGATGATATCGATCCCGCTCGATGATATCGAACTCTGTTATAAATGTGACCGTTTTATATCTGTTGGAACTTTTGCCTATATAAAGAGAGCTTGTCTATTGTTGCTGGTAGAGAAAGAAGAGAGTGCTTTTGAGTGTTTTACCTTAGATCATATACCCAAAGCCCTTTCTCTCAGGGAAGGTCATCCTCCAATCCACCCTCATCATTGATATTCAATAAAGTGTATTGAAAAATGAACTTTCGAATTCAAGGATCCTCCAACTACTACCTTAATGGCAAATCATTAAGCTGGGATGCCTTGAATGCATAATTAGAATCACTCTATCTTCCTTATAGGAAAACATTTTATAGAGTAGGATTCCGTCTTAACCTTGACCCAACCCGAAGCCTCGTATTGGTAAATCATCTGAGTTGCGGATCAAGGAAGTCAAAGATTCTTCATCAACAAGGAGGAGAACTTCGTCAATGTGCTGAATGGGACTCATCCACTTATTTGTAAGTTATTGGAGTCAAGAGGACACTTGTAATCATTCCTTTTTATGATTGGGTCTAAGGTGTTTCTAACCCTTACAAGCCCTCGTAGGAGGCCTCCGGCGGGAGTGTACGTGGTGGGTACGTTGTGTTGACCCTTACTCTGTGGAGAGCATAAACAGTTTGGGTCTTGTGGAAGATCCTTGGCCAGTGTGCCTAAAAGTGGGTGCTATGTGTTGACCCTTGCTCGTGAGAGAATAAACAGAGGTTCCTTGTGTGGATCCTTGGCCAGTGTGCCTAAAACCCGAGTGCTATGTGTTGACCCTTGCTCAGGGAGCATAAACAGTCAGCTTCAGTGTAGGTTGTAAAGGTTGAAGGTGAACCTAATTTAAAACCTTAGGTTTGAGGTGAACTGTTGTGAATCCTCCTTAGTGAAATTCGGTACACTCAAGAGTTGAGTGCGGTTACCGGAAGTGGAGTAGACAAGTAGTCAAACCACTATAAAAATGACTGTGTTTGAGATTGTTATTCTTTTGATTGTGAGATTTACTTTAATACTTTCATATCTGAGATCACACCTCACACACATACACAGTCATATCCATCATAAATTAGTTTACATATTGTTCATTTCTTAAATAGTTTATGATTGGATCCTCTACCGGGCTTGGAAGCTAGTAGAGTTACTTTTGAGTAATCCTGATAAGTATCATCTGTTAGGATTAGTGTAATAGGATTTTTAATAAATCATTAAAACTTTAAAGTCCTATTCACCACCCTCTAGGACATATTGGCATATTCCTACTTCAATTAAAGCGGTCCTCACTATAATTTCAATACTAGCACGGGTGCGGATGTCAACTTGTCCTTCAGTTCCTGAAAAACTGCTTCTGCCTTTTCATTCCAGGCAAACTTAAGATCCTTCCGAGTGAGCTGAGACAACGGTCTGGCTATCTTTGAAATTTTCATAATGAATCGACGGTTGTAGCCTGCCAGGCCAAGAAAACTCCTCACTTCAGTAACCGAACCAGGCTGCTCCCAGTCCTGAACTGCAGTCACCTTAGCAAGGTCCACACTATTCCTTCCTTGGACACCACATGTCCCAGGAACTTGACTTCTTCTTTCCAGAAGTCACACTTCTTGTACTGAGCGAACAACTGGTTCTTCCTGAGAGTATCAAAGACTGCTCGCGGGTGTTCCTCATGCTCCTTCTGACTCTTAGAATATATCAGGATGTCGTCTATAAATATAATGATGAATCGGAATAGATACAACTGAAACACCCGGTTCATCAGGTCCATGAACACGACCGGTGCATTCGTGAGTCCAAATGACATCACTAGGAATTCGTAGTATCCAAAACTGGTTCTGAACGCTGTCTTCTGCACATCTTCCTCCCTGACACGCAACTGGTGATACCCTGACTGTAAGTCGATCTTTGAAAAATACTGCGCCCCTTTCAACTGATCGAACAAGTCATTTATCCTGGGTAAAGGATACTTATTCTTCACTGTGACTTGGTTCAACCTGCGATAATCAATACACAATTGCAGTGATCCATCTTTCTTCTTCACGAACAACACAGGTGCTCCCCAAGGAGACATGCTAGGCCATATGAAACCAGAATCCAGCAAATCATCGATCTGTCACCTCAGTTCCTCCATTTCACAGGGAGGCATGCGATATGTCGGTAGGAAAATGGGTGTCGCACCAGGCACAAGGTCAATGGTAAAATTGATCTTGCATTGAGGAGGTAATCTAAGTATTGTCTAGAACACATCCGTGAAATCTCAGACTACCGGTGTGATCCCAAGTGTCGGACCATCAACATTCTCCAGTAAGGAAGCATAACACCTCATGCGGCAGGACAAACTGACCTGAACTAGAAAAGTAAAGGTCGTGCCCTCAGGTGCTCAGGCTGTCACACTCTGGTATCACAATCGATCTTTGCCTTCATCTCTGTGAGCCAATCCATATCGAGGATAACGTCATAATGGTATAGTGGGGCTACATCAGGTCAACGAGTACCGTCCTGCTTCTTAAGTCTTTCGAGCAATCCTTACAAATCTTGATAACGTTTGAAAAGGTCCCTGTGACGATAAGGATTCTCACCCCCTTCGTAGGGGTTATTTCCAACACTAGTCGCTTGACTGCTGCACATGATATGATTGAAATAGTGGACCTGGTGTCCACCAATAAGAAGACTAGTATACCTTGGATATGTTTTATGACTTCGAAAGCCATCGGTGCTGCAGTGGCCGCCTCGGATGCCTCAGCTGCAAGTGAGTGCACACGAGCTTGTTGAGAACGGTTCAGCTGCGGTGCCATGGGCCATTGAGTTTGCCTAAATCGAGGTGCAGGTGGTGTTGATCATAGAGATAAAGCTGTGATGGCCTGAGGTAACTGACGGTTGATCTTCTGAGGAGGCGTGAAACTGTTGTCCCTCATCTTGGTGAAGCAATAAGTGTCAGTGTGGCCTGACCTCTTGCAGTAGGTGCACCAAAGTCTGCTTGCCTCGACTGAGCTGGTGAAGCCATAAGCTGAGGAGGCGAATCTGCTTGTGGGCCGAGGAATGGTCTGCTCGGAAAATCCGGTCGAGGCCTCTGGCCCACAGGTGCACGTGAGCGGGATAGTCTGTCCCCGTCCTGCTCAGCTCGCAGAGACATGTTCACTAGCTCAGCATAATTGGAAATGTTAGCACAATACATCTTCGTGCGGATGTCGGGCCGTAAACCATCTAAAAAGCGCCGCATCCTCATTGGCTCATCTACTAATATCAGGGGAGCGTATCTGGCCAGCTCCGTAAAATGGTTCTCGTACTCTGCCACGGTCATTCCTCCCTGACGGAGGCAAAGGAAGTCACTCTCCTTCTCGTTATGGTAGGTGAAGGGGAAATGCTTCTCATGGAAGTGGGTCTCAAAAGCTTCCCATGTCCATATGTGACCAGCAGCAACTGTCCGTAGGATGCTGTCCCACTAGAGACTGGCCTCCTTCTCGAACACGTAGGTGACCAACTCGACCTGCTCTGCCTCAGTGCAGTGCAGTGGCTTCAGCATCTTAGAGATGCAGTCAAGCCAATACTTGGCCTCCTCGGGTTTGTGAGTACCCATAAAAGTGGGAGGTCGGAAGTGCTGGAATTGTTCGAACAAGTAGCTGGCATTCAAGTTCCCAGTAGGGTGCACAGGTGGTGCAGGAAGAACCGCATTCATGTTCTAGGCAAGGGCCCCAGCAATAGTGGTCCAAATCTGCTGCTGCTACTACATAAGGAGCATCATCTGCTCCACCCTATCAGGAGGAGGGGCCGCTTGAGGCACATGTGGCGTCGAGGTAGAGGTGCGGTTCTGCTGTGGAACCAGTGGTGCAGAAGGTGTCGGCCCATTGGTGGGGCCAGTGGCCGGCTGAGAATCCAGCATAGTCTCGCGATCCGGGCCCAAACTGGGGTCCGTATGGCTATCGCTTAGGGGAGGTACCCCATCAATCGATTCACCAAGTGTAAGACATGCTATACTCCATGTAGCCTTAGGTGGCATTCTCTATATACAACATAGGGTGCAACACATGTAAGATTTAGTATAACAACACTCAATTTCTCAAGCATTCTACACATTTCATAACAAAAGGTGCCGCATGCATTTCATTAAACCAAAATTGTCATAATACATGAGACATAGCTTTTACATGGATCATGACAGAAAATGTATGTGAGCTAATCTAAACAAGCTTTTAAACACTAACACATGCCAACCACTCTACCATATTACTAAACCTATCAAGGATATAACATAGAAAATAGGAAAACAAGGAAAACCTAAAGAAGACTACAATGTGGGACTAGTCATCTGAATCTGATGGTGGAGGTGCACCCTTGTCCTGCACGCAGCACAGGATAGCCTTCAAGGTGCGAGACACCTTCTTGAATTTTTGTTTCATGAAGGCCTGACTCTCTTCAAGGTTAGACTGGTTCTCACTGACCCCCTGTCAAAGAGCGACCTGACCCTCCTCTATTTGAGCCAAGCGAACTTCTATAGCAGCCCGATCATGGTGGGGCTCATGTGTAGCAGGTGGAGAGCCCCCATCAGAGTCCTGGGCCTCCTCTTCTTCCTCTTCCTACTCTTCCTCTTCCTCGCTTTCTTCCTCTATCTCATCTTCGCCTTCTTCATCACTCTCTTCCTCTTCACTTCCCGTATCATCCTCACTCTCATCGAGTCAAGTTTGATGTTGTCATGGCCTAATATTCATGTTGTTGAGAGTAGTGTCGTTGATGAAACGGATCGGCGCAAGCCTTTTTGAGCCAAGTCTATAGCCGAATTCATGAGCAAGCTTGCATATAAGTCGGCCGAATGGGAGTGAAATGTCTGTCTTAAGAGAGCGTGCGGTCTGAACTATCTGTAGTAGTACATACATAGGTAGACACAGCTTGTCTCCTTGCCCAGCTCGGTATAAGAAGTCCACCATCAAACGTGTGCATTCGGAGCGATTACTCCATCTAGGATACACATTGTGCGTGAATATGTGGTGGAGCAGGCGAAAGTCGTGAGTCATCTTGGTCGCTAGGAGGCAGTTGCCTCGACTCCAATGGACCAATTAGCCATAAAGAAATTGTGTGTGGTGATCTCTTTCACACACGCTCCTGAGATTTCTCTCGCTAGCATGTACCTCTCCACACGGCATCCCCATGATTCGGGTTATCAAGTCCACATTGACAATGGCTTCCCACCTTCCCACGGGGATAGAGAATTGTAGAGGCTCCAGTTGTAGGTCTCGTATATGGCCGTAGAAGGCTCAGACAGTGCCCTCATTCGCACGAGACTTACCCTTAAATATGGGACCCCACTCGGCGTCCAATAGGAGATCCATCGCCGGATAAAGCCCAAATAGTTTCTCGTCCACGTGTGCTTCAAAGAGGACCCTATGGCCTTGAAACCTTCCATGTGTCATATCTGCCAGTAGAGCTCTTTCGAGAGGAAGATGACGATCGAGATCCTGCTTCGTCCTTACCTCCCAATCGACGCTTATGCTAGCCTCGGTGCCTTTCTGCCTCCTTGAACGGATAGGGCGGCTAGGCCCGGCTTCAATCGTGGAAGCCCTCTTCTTTTCCATGAGGGAAAGAAGTGTGGGAAGGGAAAATATAGCCGTCACAAGCTCAAAAAGAGCCATGAGGGTGAAATAAAATGGAGGGATATGAGAGGATATTGGACCTTGGGATTTTTGGGACACAAAGGAGGGTTTGTGTGCTCAAATGGGAGGAAATGAGGGAGATAGGAGATAGGTTTGAAAGGAATGGTGGGAGGTGGGTATGTAATGATGAAGAAGAAGAAAATTTGAGAATGGAGGGAGGATTTGAGAGAGAAAAATGAAATTTTTAGAGTTTGGAGAGTTTAGAGGGGTGGAAATGAAGGAAAGGGAGTAAATGGGGAGGAAAAAGGGGTCCCCACATGATTTCTTGGGCCCCACACACGTGTACAAGGGCCGGCCCGACAGGCCCGGACGAACCGGACCGCAAGGCCTCGTGAGTGGGGTGATGCTATTGCGGACCACTAGACCTAGGGTGATGGCACCCCCCCTAGGGTGCCGAAAATGTATGGGGTCCACTTTGGTCCCCCCGATTTGCATCGTTTGGGCCTCCAAGTCCATTTAAGTCATTTCGGGTTCCATCTCACGCACATTCATACTTTTGGGGTTATTTGAGTGTGAAATATGTTAAATTATCATCTATACCCATCTATTGATGGTCTAGAAAAGAATTAGGATCACCTTACATGATCACAGATGCGTACAAGTCCTGTTTCAATGGTCAGTTTCACCCGTCGGCGAAACTTGGAATCCTACGATCGTTTCTATGTTTCATCGCCCCCTCTTTAAGTCAAAGTAAGCCAGTGAGCATCATGTTATGATAACTCATATCTAGTTTAATCCAAATCATGCTCTGATACCAACTTATAACACCCTGAAAATCGGAGGTCGTGCAGAAGCTTAGCTCCCGAGTTTCAACGCATCACTTATGCAACATAGATCATGATGATTAAATGTTGTCCATATTAGTTGAAAAGGCCAAGCTATATGTCCTAGAGGGGGGGTGAATAGGACAATGCCAAATAAAAACTTATAACAGTGGAATAATAAAGAAAATGATAGCCAAATTAAATAACAATGCAGGAAAGTAAAACAACCTCAAAATTCAGATCTTGAGAGGTTGATACAAATGTTATTCTAAGGACAACCTTACACCAAAAACAGAGTTTATGGTAGGACAACCTTATTTCTAGAAAGGTCTTTGTATCAAGTCTCAAATCGAAGAGGAATACAAAAGTAAATACAAACTGAAATGAAATAACTTGTAATTAAAAATGTATTGTTCTAGAGACAGCCATACACCATAAAAATGGCAGGGCAACCTTGTTGGAACAACTTTCAAATGAAATTGAAAAACAAGCTTATAAAGGAATAGCAGAAAGTAAATTCTAAGCTATTACAACATTCTCACAAAGCTTGAAATAATTACAACATTCACCACCATACATACATCCCACAAAAATTAATTAAAAGATTAAAAGAATAAATCAATCAACCATAACTCAAAGGTTTATAGTGGTTCGCCTGTGTGTTCACCAACTGTTATACAACAGCCACACAAAAAGGCTACTCCACTCCTAATATCCTCACACAGGGGATATTAGCGTTCACTAGAAATAGGTTTTCCCAGGTTCACCCAAAACCCTTACAATTGTGTCTTTGTATGTGGGCTTACACAATTAAAAAAACCCCACTTCTGAGTTTTCCTGGCTTTCCTCAGATAACCAAAATAACAAGATTTTTCTGGCAAATCTTGAAAGAAACCAAAATAATAGAAAGGAATTTACAATATGTAAAATACCGAGAATATCTTCTTCGTTGTAGCGCGGTAGAACCAAATCAAAGTAGATGATTGAATGTCCAAGTTCAATGTCCAGTACTTGATTACAATGGTTCTAATTCTAATAGATTTTAAATTAAACCAAATAGGGCTTGCCTTAATTGATTTTGATTCCAAAGAAAGGGAATAATAATTCCTCTTTATCAAATTAGATTGGAATATAAGAAACAAAATCAATTAAAATAAAGCTAAGGAAAGAAGATATTAAATAAGCACACTTAGCTTAGATGGAGCACAGCATTATCTCTCAGAAGTTCGACGAAGATTGGCTTGAATACTTTAATTAAATCGATAATTTCTTCTGAGATTCGTGCTCTATTTATAGGTGAAAAGATCTTATCTTTGACTGGTCTAGAGTGCTCTTCGACTAGTCGAAGCTCTAACAGATATTTGAAAAATTCGGCGGGATATGCTCAGACCGTTCTACGACTGGTCGTAGGTTTGCTTCGACTGGTCGTAGGACCTGCAAAGGTTCCCTGGACTTCGAGTCGTAGATTGTACGACTGGTCGAAGATCAGTCGACACTGTTCCTACGACTGGTCGAATAGATTCCTGGACTAGTCGAAGGCTAACAGATTTTATCCGGAATATGTAACAAACTTACGACTGGTCGAGGATTTTCTTAGACTGGTCGAAGCAAGTCTAGGACTAGTCGAAGAAGACCTAAGACTAGTCGAAGAACAGACCAATCACATGTAAAATAAACATTCGACTTATGTATCCGAAATGACCTACTTCTAAGGTCATCCTATGGTCAAACAAACCTCAATCATGAAGTATGGACATTGAAACAAGAGACCACGAAGAATGAGCCTTGAAGTCTTGATGTAGATTAAACCTTGAAGTAGCTCAATCTTGAAAGTGGCTTGAGTTTCAGCTTGAGTCTTGAGTTCAGCTTGACTTTCAACTTGAGTCTTGCCTTGTACTTTCTTTTCAGCTTGAGTCTTGTGAGCAGTTCTTTCATTCAAGATCTTGAGCTTTGCTTGTTGTGAGCTTAGCTTGTTTATGAGAGAGCTTCACTTATGCACGTTATATATAACAGAGTATAATAGTGATTTTGGCACTACAAATTTGACAACAAACAGGGATAGAAACTATAACACTTACAATCTCCCCCTTTGTCAAATTAGTGACAAAACACATAACCATAATAAACAAAAGGATAACAACTGGTTAATACCTGCAAATCAATATTCAATATTCAACATTCAACCAGACATTAACAATCCACAAGATACATATATTCTCCTTGACACCCCACTCCCCCTGAGTAACATAACCAATGCTACTCCTCTCACAATCACATTAACAACAAACCATTCTCCCCCTTTTTGTCACAATATGACAAAGGAGAACTAAATAAAGGAATGAGAGTAAACATGAGGAAGTAAGAGAGTCAGAGAGTTACTCAAGATAGCATCACAGATATCCAGCATAAATATTACATTAAGAACAAATATCCAGCATAAAATCCAACTCAAACTCAATCAAACAAGAGCAAAGTAATAAAGTTATTACATACCAAAAGTTTCATAGAAACTAGTCAGAACTAGAACTTGAAGATGGAGCAGGAATAGAAGGATCAAGTTGGTGCATGCCTTTGTTCAAGCACCTAAGATATTTGCGCATATACTTGAATTGCAAATCATGAGCAACAGACATGTTCTCCAACTTAACATTAATATTCTCAACTTTATCTTCTAATGCACTCAGACGTGCATCAACATCAGATGGTACAAAATCTGGATCATTAGCTGAGTCAGAATCCAGTTCCTCAAAAATATCATCCATATTAATATCAACACCAGCTTCTTCAGGATCACCACCAACACCACCACCTTGTTCAGGAAGCAGATCCAACTTCATCTTATTAATATTTGTATTGTTGAAGATCAAATGATGGATTGGTGCTTCATCAACAGGCATATCGACTAACATATGAGTAGCCAATACAGTCATAAAATATGCAAATGGAATGTCACTATGACCAGGATGGAGGCGAAACTGAAGAATGAAATGACAGATTAAGGAAGGCAAACAAATCTGAGTACCATTAGAAATAGCATGGATAACACGAACCATAAATGAAGTCAGGTCAGATTTATTACCCGAACGAGGATACAGATTAGATACAAAGATTCTGTGAAGAATTCTGTATTTGGGTAACAAATACCTTGCAGGGAGCGCATTCCCTTTTTGAGTCCATTGAATATCCATATTGCACAAGTCTTTAGTTAGCATACGTTTTTCAGCCATTGAGGGTTTATCAATTAAATTATGAATTGGAATACCCTCATCATTCACAGGAATTTCCATAAGGGCTGAAATTAAATGACGATCAACGTCAAATGGCCCTTCTCTAGTAGAAATTTGGAAGGTTAAATTATCCTGTGAAAATGCACTAATACATGAAAACATGGATTGGGCAATGGACCGGTATGTAGGCCCACCCCATAACCCCATTCTCGGCTCCCAGCGCCCATTCGCCAGGTTCCGATCCTGGGATGCTACAAGGAGGATTTGTACATCAGTTTGATTCGTAATAAGCATAACCAAAGGCATAACCCACAAACAACAACCAAAAACTCCATCACATTTCCACTATAATCAAAAACTTTATAGGTACAATGAGCATAAGGGAAATACAATGAATATAGACCAAAACTCCAAAAGAAGATCAGCCACGCGTCCAAGCCTCAGCGCTGCTGCGATCCAACGTCACCTGCACGCAACGGTCGTGCATAAGCTTATAGAAAGCTTAGAGGGTGGTGAAAGTGTATGCTCAAGGTGATAATGTAGTCATGCAGAATCAGAGTAATGCGGAACATGCTGATGAATGCGAAGAATCCCATTAGCCGTACCAAGGCCATGCGGTGCAAAGAATGATGTCGGCCATACCAAGGCCATGCAATGCAAAATGCAAGTCAAGCATACAAATCCTCATCTAAGTCCACATGTCAATACGGCTCAAATCTGGAAGATCACTGGGGTCTAGTACACTCCAAGCCGATTGCCGCCCCATCGCGCGCAATAAGGTGAGTGGAAAAGACCTCACTATCCGCCGCCAATATCGGGCTCGGCTCGTCAATAGCGGACCCATTCCTCGAGCCGGTCGAACCAACCTAGCATTGCCCCCTACTCTCGGGCAAGTAAGGTCACACTCCCCTTCCAACCGACCACGACACGCTGGAAAGCGGAACCTCTTGGTATCGGCACTCGGCGCTCATACACCCACTCGGTCTAGACGTTGGAGCAACCTCCCGGTACCATAAGGGTTTAGGGACTTTCACCCGTGGATATCTATCGCACCCCATGTAGAACAAGATTTCCGTATCCAATCCCGCCAACCACGATGCGTCCGTGGAGGCTATGGCCCCGATGTCGCTAGGGCGACAGTGACAATATCACACAATGCAAATGCATGAATCACACTATCCACTCATACAAAATCCTTCGCGTATCGTGCGCTCATGTAGGGCAACACCGAGTAGCTCCTAAACAATCGCCCGAAGGCTATGCTATGATCATCATTTCTCATATCAAGCATACGTATGATGCATATGATCATGAATCATGAAATTAAACATGCTATATAGGATGGATGATGTACATAACGAAGGTGGGCCTAGACGGCCTACACATAACATGCACGAGCCTAACAATGGGCCTTAGGGAATGTCATAATGCGGACATTTAACCACACTATACTTGCAATGTGGACGTCAAACCACCATTGCTCCCAAGGCATAGCCCTGACGTAAACATCATTACATAAATCATGCTGGGATCGTACATTGCAATGGACCTTAGGCACGTCCCATTGGGCCTTAAATACGTCAAATGGGCCATATCATATGGGCCTTGTATTCATCAAGTGGGCCACATCACTGGGCCGCACCAATGGGCCTTATGTGCATTGCAATGGACTATAAACTGTGGGCTTTAGAACGTATCAAATGGGCCTAATCTTATGGGCCTTATGTGTATCAAATGGGCCACACCAATGGGCCCCAAATGCACATCAAATGGGCCTTGACCCATGGGCCCATAATACATCAAAGTGGGCCTCAATCATGGGCCATAAGTAATTGAAATGGGCCTCACCTAAATAAGTACAATATTTATATACATATATATATATATAATATAGTATATAATATACATATAATATTACATGAACTATAATATTATATATATCTATATATATATATATATATATATATATATATACATATATCTATATATATATATACACATACACACACGCACGCAGCACAGTGGGCCCACACACTCATCACAGTGGGCCCACACACTTATCACAGTGGGCTACGTCCACCGTCCAGGCGGACGGTGGTGGTCAAACATATACATCAATGTGGGCTCCATGTGGGGCCCACCATAATGTTTATAATTCATCCAGACCATTGATAAGGTCACATGGACCAAGATGAACGGTGAAAACAAATTTCATCCCGATCCAAAACTTCTGTGGGCCCCAAAAGGATCTCAAAGGTAGGAGTCCGGTCCCACTGTTTCTTATGGTATGGGCCATCTGAGTTTTGGATCGAGCTGATTTTTGAGATGGGCCCACTTCAGAGAGTGGCCCATCTGATGAATGGATTAGATGACATATAAACATCAACGTGGGGCCCACGGCTACAGCCGTGGGTGGCTGTACGGCGGCCAGTCCGCCCGCCCGCTGAGCGCAGGCGCTGCCCGCTGCAGCAGCTGCTGCGTTCCTTATTATTTTTTTTTTGATTTTTGGGTTTCTTAAGGAATTTGCAGGTGGGGTCCACCTCTTGCAGATCTGCTCCGTCCAATGGCTCTCCATGCCTTGCGACAGTCAGAACAAGCCCAATATTGGGCCTGTTTCAGTGTATAGAAGTGATAGAGGATGTTTCAATGGTATGCCCGCTGTTTGCCTTGTCATGGCCCGCCTGGGAGTCTGATTGGTCTCATCTTCTGGCTCAACGCCTAAAATCATCTTGGGAAAGGAATGAACGGCATGGATTTAATACATACATCAAGGTGGGGCCTACACAAGTGGACCACCCCAAGGCTTTAAAAAAAGATATTTATGTTTTCCCATTTAAACGTCCAGCGTCCAGGGACGCTGGACGGTCTTTGCAATTTGAGGTGGGCCTGTTCAGGTGGGCCACCACTGATGAACGGCGTGGGTATTATACTTATAAGGTGGGCCCCACTCAAATAAAATGCTTACTACATTGTGGGACCTACCGCTTCAAGCATAGGAAGGATGTCAAATGGAGCAATGTGATTGACATCAACAGGATGTTCAACGATAACCTTACGAGATCTAATGTCCCTAACAAATGATGGATCATCATTGGGAACAAGAAGATGACGTTTAGATATAGGGGTAGATCTGGAGGAAGAAGAAGGACCACGTGAAGTAGTTTTTCTTCCTCTAGAAGCCATTTGCAACAAGGAATTAAAGGAATAAAGAAGTTACAAAGGATTGAGAAGAGGGTTTGCTCAAAACAGATTTTTCACAACCCAAACCCCAAATCTCAATGATTTTCAAGATAGAAAGCTTCAAGAGAGAAAAGGAAGCAATCTTGACACAAATATGCAAGAAAAATGGATTTGGAACACTAACCTTGAAGAACTTGAAGGATGGGTTCGACGAGTCGAAGTTCGGTTCCAAGGAGAAGAAAGAAGAAATGAGGAAGAAAGTGAAAAAATCCCCAATTTCAAGTGAAACCCGTGCTCCACGACTGGTCGTGTATACTCACGACTGGTCGTACAAACCCCAAAAATTCAATTTTCCTTGCAAATTTTACAAAAATAGGAATTCAATCTAGCAAATATATACAATATTATACAAGAAGGCATAAATTATCAATTTAAAATGCACATGCCAAGATCAAATTTCATCTTTTTGAACCTGCTTTTATCAAGAGGTTTTGTGAAAATATCAGCACGTTGATCTTCAGTAGGAATATATTCTAGAGATATAACTTTTTCTTCTACTAATTCCCTTATATAATGAAATCTAATGTCAATATACTTAGTACGAGAATGCTGAATAGGATTTTTTGAAATATTTATCGCACTGGAATTATCACAATGTAATAACATAGAATCCTGTTTAATTCCATAATCACTTAGCATTCGTTGCATCCAAACAAGCTGTGTACATGCATTACCGGCTGCGCAATACTCAGATTCAGATGTAGAAGGTGATATAGAATTTTGTTTCTTACTAAACCAGAAACTAGATAATTTCCAATAAAAAACAACCACCACCTGGTTGATTTTCTATCATCTAGATTACCCGCCCAGTCCGAGTACCTAGCTAATTGGACATTGGTTTCATGAGGATACCAGAGACCTAGATTTACAGTACTTGCGACATATCTAATAATTCGCTTGACAACAATCAAGTGAGATTCTTTTGGATCAGATTGATATCTTGCGCAAATACCAACACTTAGAGAAATATCAGGTCTACTAGCAGTTAAATATAACAAACTACCAATCATACTCCGATAAAGTTTTGAGTCAACATTTTTACCATTAGAGTCTTTTGATAGTTTCAGGGTAGTACTCATAGGAGTATCAAAATTCTTGTCATTCTCAAATCCAAATCTCTTGATTAAATTCAAGGCATACTTAGATTGAGAAATGAATATTCCTTTAGGTTGTTGCTTTACTTGCAATCCAAGGAAATAAGTCAATTCCCCAACCATGCTCATTTCAAACTGTGATTTCATCAAATCTGCAAACTCAGTAGTCAAGTTAGTACAAGTTGATCCATAAATGATATCATCAACATAAATCTGTACCATTAAGATATGATCATTATGTTTTTTAACAAACAGAGTTTTATCAACAAATCCCATTTGAAAATTATGAGTTAAAAGAAATTTTGTTAGTTTCTCATACCATGCCCTAGGTGCTTTTTTTAATCCATAAAGTGCCTTTTTAAGCCGATATACATGATCAATACTTTTGGAATCTTCAAATCCCATTGGTTGTTCAACATAGACTTCTTCATGTAAATCGCCATTTAGAAAAGCACTTTTCACATCCATCTGATAGATCTTTATATTTCTAAAACATGCAATGGATATAAATAGTCTGATAGATTCAAGACGTGCTACTGGTGCAAAGGTTTCATCGAAATCAATCCCTTCAATTTGAGTATAACCTTGTACCACCAGTCTAGCCTTGTTTCTAATTATATTTCCACATTCATCAGACTTATTTTTGAAAATCCATTTTGTTCCAATGATGTGTTTATCTTTAGGTCTTGGTACGAGATACCAAACATCATTTCTTATGAATTGGTTGAGTTCATCTTGCATCGCAACAATCCAGTTCTCATCAGCCAGAGCTTCTTTTACGTTAGATGGTTCAATTTGAGATGTAAAACATACATAATTACATATATCCTCAAGTTGTCTACGGGTGCGAACACCGGTGAGAGGGTTTCCAAGAATTTGTATGGTTGGATGATCTTTAACAGTCCTTAACTCAGAATCAGTCTGATTCGATGAAGTATCAGGTTTATCAATGATTAGTACTTCATCATTATCTGAATTAGAGATTGGTGTGTTTAAGTGATCATCAATGACAACATTAATGGATTCTTGAATCACACCAGTCCTTTTGTTCAGAACTCTATAAGCTCGACTGTTTAAAGAGTATCCTAGAAAAATACCTTCATCACTCTTCGTATCGAACTTTCCCAAATTTTCACGATCACGTAAAATATAGCACTTGCTGCCAAAAAATCGAAAGTATTTAACAGTAGGCTTTTTATTGAACCACGATTCGTAAGCCGTTTTATTATTATCTTTTCTAGTGTAGACTCGGTTAATAATATAGCAAGCTGTGTTGACTGCTTCAGCCCAAAGATTTTTAGAGAGCTTCATGCTATTCAACATGACGTTAGCCATTTCTTGAAGCACCCTATTCTTTCTTTCTACAATTCCATTTTGTTGTGGAGTTTTGGGAGCAGAGAATTCATGTAATATTTCTTGGTCGGTACAGAGCTTCTCAAAATTACTATTCTCAAATTCAGATCCATGATCACTACGAATTTTACTGATTTGAGAAGATTTTTCAGTTTGAATCCTTTTGAGAACTTTTCTTACTTCTTCAAGGGTTTCAGATTTATCCCTTAAGAAGACTACCCAAGTGAATTTGGTAAAGTCATCAACTATTACCAGGATATACTTTTTACCACCACGACTTTCCGTTCTGGTAGGTCCTATCAAGTCCATGTGGAGAAGTTCGAGTGGTCTTGATGTGGTATTTGAATTCACCTTTTTGTGTGAGTTCTTTGTTTGTTTGCCTATCTGGCACTCACCACATATTTTATCTAATTTCTGAAGTTTGGGTAAACCTCTTACAAGTTCTCGTTTGCTCAATCGATATAAATTTCGATAATGTACATGTCCAAGACGTTTGTGCCATAAGTCAATCTCGTCTGTATGGACCATGTAACATGTTTGATTAGATGAGCTGGATTCACTAATAATATAGCAATTTTCAGACGTTCTACGTCCAGTTAATATTACAGAACCCTTATTATTTAATATCTCACAGCTTTGATTAGAAAACCGAACATTATGGTTATTATCACATATTTGTGATATACTAAGCAAGTTGTGCTTTAGGCCTTCAACATATAAAACATTTTTAAACACCGGAAGATTAAAAAGTTGAACCGTACCTTGGCCTATAATCTTGCAGTTGCTACCATCACCAAATGTGACTGAACCATCAGTCATATCTTTCAGATCGATGAATAAGGCTTTGTCACCTATCATATGCCTGGAGCATCCACTGTCTAGGTACCACTTTGAATGACTTGTTGCTTTGAAAGCAGTGTGAGCAACCAAGCAGGTGACTTTAGGAACCCATTTCATAACTGTTTTGGGTTTAGGAACATAGTTGGTCTTCTTTTGTGTATACTTGTAGGAATGACCTATAGAGTTAGATTTTAGTAGCTCCTTAAGTAAATCAATTATCTTTTCAGCTAGTGGATTTCGATTCTGATTAAAGTTGACATGGCTGTTTCTAGGTTTTTGAAAAGTTTTTGAATTTTTAAAAAAATCTTGATAAGTACTTTTCCCTTTTGAGTTTGAGGACTCTCCTTTAACAAACATAGGAGGAGTATACTTTTGTTTAGGAGGTAGATTTTTATCATAGCCCAACCCGGATCGATCGCCACATTTTCTTGATCCGGATAAAAGTTTTTCTAACTTTGGATCACCTTGGACATATTTCCATGTGTCCTTTAAACTTAGAAGAGAAGATACTTCAGTTTTAAGATTCTCAATTTCAGATTTTAAATCAACAATTAGTGAGTTTTTGAATTCCAAATCACATTTTGATTTTTCAAAACTATCTGAAATTTGTGATTTTTCTAAGACAAGTGAATCAAAACAATTTTTGAGTTTAGAAAACTTTTCTTTTTGAAGTTTAAGTTTGACAGCAATTTTACAACTTTCCTTATATAGGGCATTGTAAGCGTCTTGAAGATCATCTTCATTTTCACATTCACTATTCAGATTTTCTTCACTTGTAGAGTCATTATCTGAAAATGTGAATTTGGCTAGAGTCATAAGAGCTTTAATCTCATTGCCCGACTCAGTTTCAGAATCTTCTGATTCAGAAGAACCTTCAGAATCAGATGATTCATCCCATGTAGCCAACATACCCTTCTTCTTAGGTTTGTCCCTTTTAGGACATCTATTTGCTAAGTGCCCATATTCTTGACAGTTGTAACATTGACTATCTTTCAAAGATTTTCTAGATTTGGGTCTAAACTTCTTTTTGTCATTTGATTTTTGAAAATCAACTGTTTTCTTGCTTTTGAAAATTTTGTAAACTTTTTTAGCTAAAAGAGCCATATCATCTTTTGAATCAGAATTTTCTTCTGAATTACATTTAGAAGATTTTAGTGCGATAGATTTACCTTTAGGAGCTTTAAAGTTTAACTCGTAGGTTTGTAGAGAACCAACTAGTTCTTCAACCCTCATATTATCCGTATCACGAAGTTCCTGGATTGCGGTTACTTTAGAATTAAACCGTTCAGGAAGTGAGCGTAGTATTTTTGCACACACTTTACTTTCTGGGATTTTATCGCCAAGACCCCACATTGAGTTTACAATGTCATTCAATCTAGTGTAGAAGTCCATAAACATTTCATTTTCCTCCATATGAATTTCTTCAAATCTGGTTATGAGGAGTTGGACTTTAGATTTTTTGACAATTGTAGTACCCTCGTGTGTCATTTCTAATATATCCCAAGCTTGCTTTGCAGTATCACAAGAAATGATTCTTTTGAACTCATCCGGTGATAGTGCGCAAGTAATTGCATTTAGTGCTTTAACATTTGCACTACTCTCACTTTTCTGAAGGGTGGTCCATTGGTAATATGGTGTGGTTTTCATAGATTTTGAACCATCAACCCCAGTAACTTTCATGATAGAAGGATTCCATTCAGTCACTGTGGCTTGCCACACATTTTCATCCATTGATTTGAGGAAGATCCTCATTCTGGCTTTCCAATAAGCATAGTTGGAGCCATCAAAGGGTGGAGGCCTAGTGACTGAAAGGCTATCAAAATTTGACATCTTAAATAGCTTAAATCGTTAGCTCAGGAATTAAATCCAAGAATTAAAAAAGGAGCTATTAGGCTTTGATACCACTTGAAAAGGCCAAGCTATATGTCCTAGAGGGGGTGAATAGGACAATGCCAAATAAAAACTTATAATAGCGGAATAATAAAGAAAATGATAGCCAAATTAAATAACAATGCAGGAAAGTAAAACAACCTCAAAATTCAGATCTTGAGAGGTTGATACAAATGTTATTCTAAGGACAACCTTACACCAAAAACAGAGTTTATGGTAGGACAACCTTATTTCTAGAAAGGTCTTTGTATCAAGTCTCAAATCGAAGAGGAATACAAAAGTAAATACAAACTGAAATGAAATAACTTGTAATTAAAAATGTATTGTTCTAGGGACAGCCATACACCATAAAAATGGCAGGGCAACCTTGCTGGAACAACTTTCAAATGAAATTGAAAAACAAGCTTATAAAGGAATAGCAGAAAGTAAATTCTAAGCTATTACAACATTCTCACAAAGCTTGAAATAATTACAACATTCACCACCATACATACATCCCACAAAAATTAATTAAAAGATTAAAAGAATAAATCAATCAACCACAACTCAAAGGTTTATAGTGGTTCGCCTGTGTGTTCACCAACTGTTATACAACAGCCACACAAAAAGGCTACTCCACTCCTAATATCCTCACACAGGGGATATTAGCGTTCACTAGAAATAGGTTTTCCCAGGTTCACCCAAAACCCTTACAATTGTGTCTTTGTATGTGGGCTTACATAATTAAAAAAACCCCACTTCTGAGTTTTCCTGGCTTTCCTCAGATAACCAAAATAACAAGATTTTTCTGGCAAATCTTGAAGGAAACCAAAATAATAGAAAGGAATTTACAATATGTAAAATACCTGAATATCTTCTTCGTTGTAGCAGCCCGGTAGAACCAAATCAAAGTAGATGATTGAATGTCCAAGTTCAATGTCCAGTACTTGATTACAATGGTTCTAATTCTAATAGATTTTAAATTAAACCAAATAGGGCTTGCCTTAATTGATTTTGATTCAAAAGAAAGGGAATAATAATTCCTCTTTATCAAATCAAATTGGAATATAAGAAACAAAATCAATTAAAATAAAGCTAAGGAAAGAAGATATTAAATAAGCACACTTAGCTTAGATGGAGCACAGAATTATCTCTCAGAAGTTCGACGAAGATTGGCTTGAATACTTTAATTAAATCGATAATTTCTTCTGAGATTCGTGCTCTATTTATAGGTGAAAAGATCTTATCTTCGACTGGTCTAGAGTGCTCTTCGACTAGTCGAAGCTCTAACAGATATTTGAAAAATTCGGCGGAATATACTCAGACCGTTCTACGACTGGTCGTAGCTTTCCTACGACTGGTCGTAGGTTTGCTTCGACTGGTCGTAGGACCTGCAAAGGTTCCCTGGACTTCGAGTCGTAGATTGTACGACTGGTCGAAGATCAGTCGACACTGTTCCTACGACTGGTCGAACAGATTCCTGGACTAGTCGAAGGCTAACAGATTTTATCCGGAATATGTAACAAACTTACGACTGGTCGAGGATTTTCTTAGACTGGTCGAAGCAAGTCTAGGACTAGTCGAAGAAGACCAAAGACTAGTCGAAGAACAGACCAATCACATGTAAAATAAACATTCGACTTATGTATCCGAAATGACCTACTTCTAAGGTCATCCTATGGTCAAACAAACCTCAATCATGAAGTATGGACATTGAAACAAGAGACCATGAAGAATGAGCCTTGAAGTCTTGATGTAGATTAAACCTTGAAGTAGCTCAATCTTGAAAGTGGCTTGAGTTTCAGCTTGAGTCTTGAGTTCAGCTTGACTTTCAACTTGAGTCTTGAGTTCAGCTTGACTTTCAACTTGAGTCTTGCCTTGTACTTTCTTTTCAGCTTGAGTCTTGTGAGCAGTTCTTTCATTCAAGATCTTGAGCTTTGCTTGTTGTGAGCTTAGCTTGTTTATGAGAGAGCTTCACTTATGCACGTTATATATAACAGAGTATAATAGTGATTTTGGCACTACAAATTTGACAACAAACAGGGATAGAAACTATAGCACTTACATTAGTGCATTTAACATGAGTGGGATAATACCAAATCAGCATATCATACTCTGGAGACAGTTAAATTACTCAAGTGGAAGACTGTGATAAATATATAAAGCATATAAGTAATTGTAAGTCCCCAGAGTATGAATGTCACCAGGTTAAATAATTACATGTATAACTCCAAAATTTACAAAATGATAAGGTGTAATGTTCAACTAGTCTGTATCCCTGTGATTTAAGTCTACATAGACCCGCTAGGGAGTTGCATGTAGGAGAAATCCTCATCACCATAGAAGTCAGGCTCCACCTCATAAGGGAGTTGCATGTAGTCCGTATCCCTGTGATTTAAGTCTACATAGACCCGATTGCCTGGACTATGAATCATTCCCAATCATACTCAAACACAATGGGCATTCATATATGATAGTCAAAACAGCATGTGACAATTAATTCAAATATAAATCTCATTCGAGCACTTTAACAAACACATAGTATACATGTTTCATACGTAGGCATCTCACCCATAAATCACGTAATAGTAAGATAGCTTACGTGAAGGAAACTGTAACTACAGATAAGGTAATTGAGAATCATATCTCAACACCCTCATTAAATATATTTCAACAAGCATTTTCTCATTTAGGCATTTTATCAAACACTTAGACTACACATATCGACATACATGTAATAAATTAGTTATAACGTATATTATAGCAATTCCTTTCACAAGGGAATTGTTACACATACAACAATCATGTATTCTCAATAAATTATCATGGCAAGCACAAATCATCATTTCATGTTCATTCAAACATTTTAACAAACACATGGAATGCATTATATTCAACGTAGTTCATATATATGTGTAATACACGGAAAACATTGCATCTAGGCACATATGACAGCAATCAAGTCCGTCATAAATCAGTAACTGACATTGAAAGCCTTGAAAGCCATAACCTAAACATTTATAGTCCGTACCTTTCGTCAGTAAACTCATATCGAACTCAGTTTGAACACTACACCTTTGTATACGGCACAACGGCTGCCTAAATCAATGAAATAGTTAGCTATTTCACCAATTCCTCTATTTGAATCCCTAAAATAGATTAGGGTTAGGATTCCTTACCCAAAAGTGGAGTCAAAATTGCTAGTATAGTGACACAAGTAGGATGATTTAGCACATGGAGCGGCGGGAACGAATCCTAGCAACGATCTCTCTCTCTCTCTCTCTCTCTCTCTCTCTCTCTCTCTCTTCTCCTCACTCTTTCCTTCTCTTTTCTCTCTTCTCTCTCCTAGGGTTAGAAAATTCGTATGGAATGAGAGAGGGGTGGGTTAAGGCCCTTATATAGGCCCATAAGTGGTTCAAATGGCCCCAGGGCCATGGTATACTTAGGTTATAGCCAAAAGTCATCTGTTTCGGGCCAACAGAGCTCATCTGGAGGTCCATTTCCTACATACGGTCTAGGGAAAGTTCCCTGATAATGGATTTATGCTAGGTTAAGATTTTGGTTTGATCGATTTTGTCGATTGACCCCGGAGGACCAGTTTCAGTTTAACGGTCATCGTCACTCGATCAGGGCCATAAGTACATTGACATGTGTAGGGAAATTTTCCTGATCCATGGGTGTAGTTGTGTCAGAATCTGACGGTCTAAAACCTTATATTTAGCCTGCAAGCGAATGTTACAATCACTTAAGTTCGAGTTCATTTTCTAAAGATATTCACGTTTCTCACATACTTCGCTTCGGGCTCAAGTTGTGCATTTCTGGATACTATTTGGATTTGATTCCCGAGATGGTTGTCAAGCCCAGCAAGGCGGTCATGACTGTATAGTTTCGCGTTAATCGGACTTTCGACGCACGGTCCAGGTCCTATACGGAGTTTCAATGTGCTCACGAGAGCAACTGGATTTTGAGATTGATCTTAGGTTTTTAAGTAATGTAAAGTTAGCGATTCTACTAGTTTTGGGTCTTGCAGTTCGTATAGAAAGTGATTCGAACTAATTCACCGATTAATTCATTTTAGTACTTAATTAATTTTCATCTAATTTCTAAAAGAGTTGGTCCTTAATGATTTCTGCCTGAGGTGGTACTCGGGTCTTTATACGGATTTTTCCGAGACGTTACAAATTAATTTATAATAATGTTAGAAATGAAGTGGTAATAAGTAATAATTGTCAATTAGTACCAACAACACATCTTATAATCAAAAGTCTACTAATGGCAAAATTAGAATAGCTTTAATAATGATATATGTTAATATCTAATACTAGCAATCAAGTAGTAGAGTTTATAGCATCTAATAATAACTTCTAACAATAATAAAAATAATGATAATTTGATTTCCACGATTCAAATGTATAAGAAAAATTAGAAGTTGGCATACCTAAAGTGGATTGGTTCGTAGGACTCAGCCTGATCCCGTGAGAAGGCCTGGACTGCCACAATGTGCTAAACTAAACCGACCTTGACTCGGTCCCGACTCAGCTCCATGACCCGGCTGAGTCAAGCTAGTGTGGCAACACACCCACTCACTCACTCTCTTTCCTCTCTTCTTTCTTCATTTCTCTTTCTTTCTCTCACTCTCTCTCTGCTGGAACTCCATCCATGCCTGGACTAGTCCCAAGTGTCACACTCTAAACTTGGAAACCGGGCTCACAAAATTCTTGATCGCCGAATCCGGCGCTGACAACCTCCGTAGTACCCCATTCTCGGCTCCTAGCGTTCATACGTCAAATGCTGATCCTGGGATCCTACAAGGAGGATTTTCAACACGGATTTGTCTCATAAGAAGCATAACCACAAGTATACCCAAATCACAAGACCAACATCATCACCACATATCCCCTAATATAATCATGTAAGTACAATGCTGAAAAGGAAATACATGCATATAATAAAATCTCCAGAAGACCACTGCACGCTCCAAGCTCAAGGCTGCTGCAACCTAACGTTACCTACACATATCTATCATGCATAACTATATAGAAAGCTTAGAGGGTGGTGTAAGTGCGTGCGTTGTACGTGCCAAGCATATAGATATCAGAGTAAGTAGAAATACTGGCAATCCATAAACCGTACAATATCAGAGTAATGTGGAAACATGCTGGTAAGCCATAAATATCATCAGCCTTATCCAAGTTATACGATGCAAAAACATAATAAGCCAATGTCATATACTGAAGAAGCAATGTAGATCAACTATGCAATATGGAGACATAGTAAACCAAATATCATATACTGAGAATGTAATGTAATATGCAAATTCTGATGAGTCTACGAATGCCACCAGCCGTATCTAAGTCATATAAATGCCACATGCTGCGGATGTAATGTAATATGTATTGCGAATGAAATGATCAGGTTAAAACGTGAAGTCGGGATGATAATACGTAGTGTCACAAGCTATGGGGTCTATCACAAGGGACTTCTATCCAAACTAGTCTCATACCTAAATTTGGATAGATAGACTTAATGTGGTAAACTCCTAATCTCAGGTTGGTCGTATGACCCAATCGAAATTCTGGCCATTATGAAGGTACACATAACGAGTAGTTGTGCACCACCAACCCTAGTGGATAGTGAATGAATGAATGAGTATAATGCTAAGTATACAACTCTTGCTCAATAAGTCTACATATTAGTACTATACATCTCTAGGATCATCACCAGGGTCTAGTACACTCCCAACCAGATTGCTGCCACATCACGCACAACCAGGTGAGTGGAAGAGACCTCACTATTCGTCTAGCCAGTAGTCAGCCAATATCTTTCCAAAATGTCGATAGCGGACCCATTCATGAGCTGGTCAAACTCAGCCTAGCTATGCCCACTACCCTCGGGCGGATAAGGCCACACCCCCTCCCAACTGACCATGACACAGTGGGAGACGCGGCCTCCTGGTATTCGGCACTCAGGCGCTCATGTATCTACTCGGTCTCGACGTTGCGGCGTCTCCTAGCCTCGGAGGTTTAGGGACTTTCACCCACAGACATCCAAAGTGCACAGATGCTCGAACCAAACATTTTTGATGTCCCATTTGGCCATCCATGACATACCTGTGGAGGTCACAGCCCTAATGTCGCTAGGGTGTACGGTGGTCATATCACAATCACACAATGCAAGATGCATAAGTCATGTAGTCCAATCATGCATCAATCCTGCGCATACCGTGCACTCATGTGGGATAACTCACCTATCAGGGAGTCTCATAAACCATCTCTACTATGGGCAGATGATGCGTATGGGCATGTATCATTATGTTATGCTATCACATACTCATAATCGATATCAATAACCGGCACCAATAATCAACATCGATAGTCGTCCTCGATAATCAACATCGACAATGTGGACATTTAACTAACATTGCCCCTAAGGAATGGCCCACATAGAGCCTAACATATAGTGGACCCATGGCCTTACACAAGGACCTAATATACAACACCATGGGCCTCACTCATGAGCTTAATATACCTCACGATGGGCCTCTCACATGGGCCTAATATACATTACAATGGGCTCTATCCCCTAGCCCTCAAATGCATCACAATGGGCCTCATCACATATGCCTCATATACATCACATTAGGCCTGAAACACGATTGAATACACATCACAATGGGCCTCAAATACAGGTCACATATACATCACATTGGGCCTCAAACACAGGCCGAATACACATCACAATGGGCCTCAAATACGGGTCACATATGCATCACATTGGGCCTCAAGTATGGTCCAAATACACATCATAATGGGCCTCAAATACGGGTCGAATATATATCACATTGGACCTCAAATACGGGCCGAATACACATCACAATGGGCCTCAAATACGGGCCACATATACATCACATTGGGCCTCGACAATCGGCCTCGATATTTGGCCTCAACAATTGGAATAATACGAGCTAAATACATATCACAATGGGCCTCAAATACGGGCCGCATATACATCACATTGGGCCTCAACAATCGGCCTCGATATTCGACCTTAACAATTGAAATTAGCCTCGACAATCGGAATCAGCCTCAATAATCAAAATCGGCCTTGATAACTAGAATCGGCCTCAACAATGAAATCGGCCTCGATAATCAGAATCGGCCTCAATAATTGGAATCAGCCTCTATAATCGGAATTGGCCTCAATAATCAGAATCGGCCTCGATAACCAGAACCGACCTCAATGATTGGCTTCAACTATTGGAATCAGTAATTGATCTCGACGCAAGGTGGGGTCCATAGATGGACGACCGATGATGGAACAAGCAATATTAATGGGGCCCAATAATTTGGGTTAACCCACTAGAGAATGATGAGAATGGGCCTAATCAGGCTTAAGGGAAGGTCACAATGTGGACCTTTAACCATCATTGCCCATCAATGTGGACATTTAACCAACATTGCTCCCAAGAAGTGGTCCACATAGGGCCGAACATATAGTGGGCCCATGACCTCACACAAAGGCCTCATAAACAATACAATGGGCTGCATACAATCTTAATGGGCCTTATACAATCATTATGGGCCTTACACAAGGGTCTCATACATCACAATGGGCCGTGTCACATGGGCCTAATACACATCACATCGGCCGCATCACATGGGCCTATATACATCAAATGGGCCACGTCCCATGGGCTCCGAATACATCACAATGGGCCACAACCCATGGGCCTTAAATATATCACAATAAGCCTCAACCCATGGGCCCCGAATACATCATATTAGGCCTTAACGAATGGGCCACAAATACATCATATTGGGCCTCCTACAAGGGCCTCATATACATCACATCGGGCCCTTCCAAATGGGCCCCAAATACCTCACATCGGGCCTCATCAAATGGGCCCCAAATACATCCAATTGGCAGTATCAAATGGGCCACAACAACTACACCATTTATCCATCTATAGAGAGAATTATCTAAACAAATGAATCATTTCAAAAGATCATCTGAACCATACCACAAACAACAGTGGTGATAATGATTTCCACCGTTAAAACTCCTCTGGGCCCACCATAGCATTTATTTTTCATCTAGTTTGTTCATAAGGTCATAAAGACCTGAATTAAGTGGAGAAACAAATTTCACATTGATCCATAACTTCTGCACTCCCAAAGAAGTGTTTCGATGGTGGACGTTCAATCCCACTATTTCTGTAGTGTGGTCCACTTGATACTAGATCTATCTTATTTTTGGTCTTAGGCCTTGAGACGAGATCGTTTGAATGGAACACATCCATTAAAGTGGGGCCCACGAGCACGTCAAATGGATGGACGATTTAGATGGAACAGATCCATCAGAGTGGGGCTCACGAGCACATCAAATGGAGGGACGATTTAGATGTAATACATACATCAGAGGTGGGGTCCATGTCCCAGCTGGACGGACGGTGTGGATTTATCCCACCTACAGTAGCTCTGTAGCTGGTATGCGGTACCCAGCCACTCTGTTTCTTAGAACAGGTGGGTCCTACGTTGTAACGCCCTGAAATTCGGGGGTCGAGCATAACTCAGCTCCCGAGTTCCAAAACATCACTTATGCAACATATTTAATGATGGATGTATGTTGTCTGTATTAGTGCATAAAACATGGAATAGATTAAGCCAAAACACAGATATAATTCAGGGATAAGTGAATAAAGCAAGCAGAAGACTTATAGAAATACATGTGTATAAGTGTGAATCCCTGAAGTACATATACAAATCAGGTCGCATGAAAGTGTTACTTAACAAAATTTCAAGTATCAAGTTACATCATTTAAATCCCAAAAATAATCCCAGAAGCCCACGCATCAGAACAAGGCTCGCTAGAACCCGTCTGAAAACTGCATATACGAGAAAGCAGCCTCATCATCATCCATCTCCCGCTCTGCCTCAGAAGTCGCATCAACATCTGCAACATCAGAACCTAAGACAGAGTCTGGTAGGTGTTTAACACCACCTCAGAACGTGGGAGTGAGTGATCAACTCAGTGGAACAATAAGGCACTGGTTAATATGTTATCAGTTCAATCAAACAATAATGATAAAGCAGAACAATTAAATAAATCCTAAGTACTCTTGTTAATGCAAGGATGTATACAAAATAATACGTGCCCTCACGCGTACACCCTCAGCGTCTTCATCTTACGTTATGTATGACACCACCTCAAAGTACGCCACATCTACAAAGCACATGCAAATGCGGTGCATGGATATGATTACCGAGTTATTATTAGTCCTTTTCATACAGCAGGATTGGGAAGTTAAGATACCTTCCTCATATCATCATCCAAACAGTGATCCATACAAGGGTCGTCAGTCCTAGACATCTCATACGATCATATATTTGAGGTTGTAGCAAAGGGCTCGTCACCAATCAATGCACGCCTTTCATACCTTTATTACCACAGCTCGGCTCGTCACCTCATTGCGGTATCCAGGTATGCTCGAGGTCACTACAAAGGGCTCGTCACCAATCAATGTAGGCCGACAGCACGAATATAGTGTCCCATACCACCATAATCGGCTCACGAGTTTAGTTGCTCACTGGTCACTACGGGGAGGCTCGTCACCCCAGCGTAGGCCGACAGCTCGACCACGGTGTCCCATACCACCATGTCCGGCTCATGAGTCTTAACGGATCAAGGTACCATGGTTATTAGGATTTCATTGGTAAGTTCGGTACCCTAGATTCAAGCAGTAGCGTCCATACATGGTGAACATACATCGGACAATCGGGTTACTTGACGAACTCGACTAGCACGAGCGCACGTTGGGTTGAACGACATAGAGTGCGCAAACACTCCGCGTGGCCAAACCACTGCCGACAACTCTAATACGACTCGGGTTCGTCTAATACGTCCTACGTGGCGAAAGCAACCTCAGCCACGATCTTAAGGCCGATTACCGATTTCCTGGACTAATGCATAGTCCCAAACACATTACACTACGACAGATATATGAATTGAATGTAGAACAGTAAAGGAAACAACAACTCAAATCATGGTACAAAAGCACTTGAGGAATATCAACTTAACATAATTGTAAGCAAAAGCAATGCTTGAATTTAAATAACATGGAATGTAACTAGCAAGAAGAAAATCATGCACATCAATAGGAGTGTTGAGAATCACTTCTCAACGCTCGCAATTAGTGTAATAAGTTACACTTTAGATCATTCATGCATTTTCACAAACACTTAGAATACATGGTACACCATATATGACATATGTTGAAATACAAGCACTTGGACAATTCCTTTTACCAAGGAGTTGTCATACACACATCTAGCATGCATACATGACAAATAATCATGGCAAACACAAGTGCATAATTTATACGTATACGGTACTTTATACATACACATAGAATACACAAATCTCAATATAACACATGCATATCAGGAACGCAACATAAATACAACATTTGGCATGTGAAATCCCATCCATAACAAGAATAAATCATTAACTGGCATTAAAAGCCTTGAAAACCATAACCTATACACTTAAAGTCTGCACCTTAAGCAAGGAAAGAAACACCGAACTGATTTAGACGAGTTGTCTTCATCAACGGCGACAGATTACCCTAAAATAATGATAGAAATGAGATACAACAACACCAAGACTATTCTAAGCTCTAACACAGATTAAGGTTAGGTTAACTTACCCCAAGATGAACTCAGAATCGTCAGAATAACGATTCAAAGTGAAGGTTCAAGGATGTAGAAGAATAGGGAAGAATCCAAGATGATTCACCAACTTCTCTCTCACTTTCTCTCTCTTTTCCACTCTCTTTCCAAGCTAGGGTTAGAGAAATTCGTATGGAAAAGAGAGCTAGGGTTTAAGGACTATAAATAGGCCTATATTTGATGAAAATAACCCCAGGGACAAGGTATACTTAGGTTATAACCAAAGCATGCCTCTCTCGATCCAACGAAGCACTTCTGGTGGGCCTATAACCACGAAAGGTCGGACTTAAGCTCACTGACCATGGATCTAGGTCAAGCTGAGTTTTCGTACCGACCGGCTCTTCAGATCAGCCGTGGCGGACCACACTCAATTCAACGGTCACAGAATCTCGATCAGGTCCACAAGCACAAGGATATGCCTGGGCCACCTTCCCTAATCAGAGGGTAAAATTGGGTTAAAATCCAACGGTCAGATAGCTTAAAATCATCGCGCAAGCGACACGACTCAGATTTCATAAAAGCTTATTAAATTTCTAACCGTTCTCACACTCTCCACTCCGAACTCAAACAAATCGACCCAGAACGTCACATGGACTTGATTTTCGAGGTGATGGTCAAGCCCAACTCGATGACCGTAACAGCCTAAGATCATCGCTATCGGACTTTCGACGCGCGGTCCAAGTCCAATCCAGATCTTCTAAAAATTCCCCAAAACAACTGGATTTAGCGATGGATCCCAGATTTCAGAGTAACATAGCGCTAACTAATCTACAAGTTTAGAGCCATGCAGATACAATTTAAAGTGATTGATGCGAATTTCACAAGCAATCGAGTATAGCGCTAATTACCCCAAAAATAACTACTTAAGGAAAGATTAGCACAAAAATTTCCAAGGTCGTTACATACGTGGCACCCACCACATCTATATTATAATATATATTATATATATTATATAACATATTCTCAAAACAGGTGGGTCCACATCCATGGATGGACGGTTTTGAACATATGTCACAAGGTGGGCTCCCACGTGGATGTGGCCCCACCATAATATTATATATATTATATATATGTGTATATATATACACATCTGGTGGGTCCCACGTGGGGCCCACTATAATATATTGTATATTTATATATAATATTGAAGCTGCCTTATATATATATATATATATATATATAAACTAACATCCAACACGTCCACGTCCAGACCTGGACGGACGGATGGATGTTCACATACATCATGGTTGGTCCCACACACTACTGTGGTAGGGTCCACGTCCATTCAATGGACAACTAAGATGTTCACATACATCATGGGGTCTCCAAATAGTACCGTCCAGATGGACGGTGCTGGTGAATTACATACAGCAAGGTGGGCCCCACTTTGACAGCGTGGGTACAACTCATTCATAAGGTGGGCCACAAAATATGAGAAAGAGAGAGAGAGAGAGAGAGAGAGAGAGAGAGAAAGAGAGAGAGAGATGAAGGGGAGGGACCCTGCCACTATTGGACCCTCCCTATACAATGCATACATTAAGTGGGTCCCACAATAAGTAGGCCCTTAGAAATCAAAATCAACGATGGATCACCCATGTTTGGCCTCCTTCTTTAGCTCCTCGGACTCCTATGCTCCTTGCCTTCAATTTTGATGGAGGTTGATGAAGAATGAATGGTTGAGATGGGAGATGAGAGGGTGGGAAAGTGGGCCACACTTGTTTTTGGGAAGGCTTGGAGATCTTGGATGTTTGGGTGTTTCTCTTGGGGTTGGAGAGTGAAGATAGAAATGAGAGAGAGAGAGAGAGAGAGAGAGAGAGAGAGAGAGAGAAATGATAGATGAAAAGGGATGGATGGAATGGTTGTTGTAAGGGATAGGAATGGGAAAGCATGGGTTGGGTTAAAATTTGTGTAAAGGAGGTATGGATGGGGAGAGAAAGAGTTGACTTGTGAGGGGGTGAGGTGGCATGGGGTATGGGTGATGTACTTGAGATAAGGTGTGTACTTGATTGATTGATTGATGGGACTTGTTGTAAAGATTCTCTCAGAATTCGCAACGCACGATGTTTCTTCAGAATAAACACGGGCCCACATCTCCTGGCCTGGGTACACATCGGCACGCGAGACGTAGTGTTGGAGCCGCGGTGAAGCATGGTCACTAGGATACAAGTCTTGGGTCTAGACGACTCAGATTGATAGGATGCGTGTAACGCCCTGTACTTTTTCATACTCGGGTGTTGCGGTGGAACCTAACTTGGCATGAACACAAATCTTAAGTAATGGAATGATCACCTACATTCTAGCCTAATCAGACCAAGAAGAGAAATCTTTATCAATTCATTAAACCATATTAGAGACAAATCAAGCCATTCATTACCAACACCATCTCCTAGATCACAAAACTCACCCTTCAATCTTAAGGTAGACCGTACATATGCACTAGGACTCCTCAGAGAAATATTAGGTCGACTACTCTAACACTTGATTTCCCTAATCCAACCATTAGGTTGTAAAAATTAATCTTTTGGTTGTGATTAGACAACCCCAGAAACCATTAAGAACATTCAACATAGACTATGGCAGCCCTGACCTTAAAAATCAGAACCTAATTTATCCAATCTGTCATTTAATGGACCGTAACACTCAATTAAGAATCCATCTCTTGATCAAACACTATATGATTAAAATAAAAGAAAACCATTAAAATCTCTCTAGAATTTATTAAGGAACCTAGGAGATAAGATTAGAGATGATCTAACCACTAGATCGACAGAAATTTGCAATTTAAAACCTAAAGATCGATTGGAATGGCCCACTTAAGCTTTGGATCTCCCTCATTTTTAAATCCCTTGCCTTATCATGGTCTTGCAAAGTAAATGGACGGAATAGATTTGCACTAACCATCGCTGTGGGGCCCACATCCATCGCATGTGTGCACCAAGAGTGGTGCACCCACGTTGTACAAGACCACGTTTTCGGTCAAAACGAGATTGACGCGATGGAAATAAGAGAAATTAGGGATTTCTCCATTTCTCTCGCCTGCCTGAAATTCGAACAAGTCGTTCGTCTATTGTCGATGGTGGCCCACCATCTAACCCCAGATCAACAATCTGAACCGTCCAGCCATTGAATTTTCCACACGAGTCACCCACACATGGGTGAGAAATTTCATCCGCAAACGGTGCTTGGTGCGCACGATATTTCCAAAAATGGAAATTTTGCTTCGCTGCCTATGAGCTGGCAATCCACACGAGATTTCTCCCCTAAATCTTAACCGCACGTCAGGAAAATCTCAACCCTTCATTTTAGGGCGCTCATCTCTCTCTTTTTGCAAGAGACTTCACCCACCGCCATTGTTGGAATCAAACCTTTAAGGAATGTTAATAGCCACTCATTTAATTGTGTCCCACAACATTCTAGGGTCGCATCCACCCCATCTAGGTGCAGTGGATCGTAGGATTAACCATCCGAAGATGATCCACCATTATCGACGGGATCATCTTCCTTGCTCATTCGAAAAACCCACCATCCTCTTGTGGGCCCCATCTGCTGATCAAGACCATCCATCTGGAAGCCCATAGCGCCAGATGATGATCAACGGTGATAGGATCCAGCCCCGCAGAGGAAATGGGCCATGACAGTTGGAATTTCCAAGGAAATGTATCGAGTTACGCCGAATTAGCTGCAACTAATCCAGTGGTTAGTTGATCACGGACCATCCAAAAGCCTTATAAAAGGCGCCCTTTTAGGGCATTCTTTGGGGAAAATGGAAAGATAGAGAGCGAGAAAGGAAAGGCGCCGTTCTCCCTGCTACACTGAGCCAGTCGACTCGGTTCGAATTAGGGCCGAGTCCAGTGCCTCTATAGTTCTCCTAACAGTAGAACGACAGAAGAGTAAGAGAAGCAGAAGGAGATAGATTGGAGAAGGAAGCTCGAATAGAAGAAGAAGAAAGAAGAAAGAAGAAGAGGAAGAAGAACGAATGAGAGAGGGAGCTCCGTTTGTGAACTGCCGTTGAGTAAATGGACTCACTGCGGGCCGAGTCTGAGCGGTTCAGGAACCGGTTCGAACCTCCCCAAATTCTAGAAGATTGCTAGACTTCCAATAAGGAGCATGGAAGAAGAAGAATGAGAGAAAGGAGGGTGTTGGTTCATTGGTTCTCCATAGGTTGTCAGGTCAAACACTAAGTTGACTCGTCTCCATGTTTGACACTGAAATCCAGTGCCATTGCTGGTTACTGAGTTCAGAGGAGAGAGAACGACAAGGGAAATAAAGGAAGAGAAGGAAGATATGGCATGAGAGAGAGGAAGAAGATCAGTGGAGAGAACTTCTCCATGCTAGCCGAGTTAACTCGGCTGGCTGCCGAGTTCCATGGATCGATTCACTAAGTCGGACGGTCTTACAAGCTGGTTCATGAACAGCAGCTGTTAAACATAAAAAAAAATGGAAGAAAGAAAGAAAAGAGAAGAAAGAGGAGAAGAGACGAGAAAGGGAGAAGAAAAAGGAGATAATCAACCTGCTGAGTTAACTCACTGAGTCAACACACTATCCATAGCAAGCCAAAAAGAATTCAGTAGAATCAGCTCAGTTGGGTTAAAATTGTTTGTGAGGAATTAATTAAAATCAACTTGGGTTAAAAAGTTCGAAGTGTCTTAAATTCAAAATCGGGTATTGGCATGGAGCAAGGAGTATGACCACACCCTAAGATGAGGAGTTTCCCACATATCTCCGTAAATTCATTAGTTCCCATGATAGTTTGAATCTAATGTGCAAAATTTTATAATAATGTGATTAATAATTCATTCCTTCATTCCTATTTTGTGTGGACGATCATGGAGTAATGCTTAAATTCCTATTACTCTAATCCCAAATTTATTAACTATGTGTAACGCCCTGAAAATCGGGGGTCGAGTAAAGCTCAACTCCCGAGTTCCAACACATCACTTATGCAACATATATAATGATGTTTAAATGTTGTCCACATTAGTGCATTAAACATAAGTGGGATTACACCAAAATAGCATATCTTACTTAAGAGTTAACGTAAATAAGCAAGCGGAAGACTGTACTAATTATATCAAGTATATATGTATTTCATAACCTCCAGAGTATGAACGTGGTACTGGGCTGAATATATGCATAATTTGTTTCAAAATATACAAAATGACATAATGTGAATATACGACTAATCCATTTAATCCCTGTAATCTCGACGACACAACTCTAGGTCTACACAGACCCGCCCGAGAGCTGAACGTAGGACAACTCCTCGTCAAGGAAATCTGGCTCCGTCGCGAAAGCTTCATCGTAACTTGCATCTAAATCAGAGTCTGGTTAGTGTTTTAAAACACCGTCCCAGAGTGGGAGAGAGTGATCAACTCAGTGGTACTATAAGGTAAAGGTTAACATGTTATCAATTCAGTCAAGCAGTAATAATAAAGCAATACAACAATCATATCCTAAGTACTCTTGTTAATGCAGGAATGTTTTGCGGTAATGATGCATGCCCTCTCCTGCACTCCCTCAGTTACTTCATCTCACGGTCGCGCATGGCAAACTCCCTAAACATGTACATCCACGCCAAAGCACATGCAATGCGGTTCACGATCATGTTAGCCAATACTTAATTAAGATTATTCATACAGCATATTCGGGAAGCTAAGATACCTCCCTTTATATCATTAACCCAAACAGAGATCCATCTAGGGTCATTCATCCTAGTTAATCACATACGATAGGCAAGTTGTAGGGCGTCACTCCTAACGAAAGCAGTGGATAGGTAAGTTTAATTGATTATACTTGAGGTCACTACGGGAGGCTCGTCACTTAAACGTAAGCCGACAGCTCGAATACAATGTCCCATATACCACCATATTCGGCTCATGAGTTTAGGTTGCTCACTGGTCACTATGGGGAGGCTCGTCACTCCAGCGTAGGCTGACAGCTCGACCACGGTATCCCATACACCACCATACCTGGCTCATGAGTCTTAGCGGATCATGGTACCATTGTTGAAACGGGCTGTTACATCGGTAGGCGGTACCTTAGATTCAAGCAGTAGCATCCATACATGGTAAACACACAATAGGCCAATCGGGTTATTTGACAAGTTCGATTGGTATGAGCACACGCTGAATTAATCGACATGGAGTGCGTGAGCACTTCTCATGGCCTAACCACTGTCAACAATCACCGTACGGCTCGGATTCACCGAACGTATCCATTGTGGTGAGACTAGTTCGGCCACTCTATCGGAAGCTGTTACTAATTGCCTAGACTACATCGTAGTCCCAATCATACTCAAAGGTAATAGATAGTCACATGTGATAATCATAATAGCATTTAACAAACAATTCAGACACGAATCTCATTTAAGCATTCTATCAAACATATAGAAATGTTATTATACATATGCATTTTCTACGAAAATAACGTAGTTAAAATCAAAGTTACATGAAGGAATTTATACATATAGCTAAGTAGTTGAGAATCGTATCTCAACACCCTCGGTAAATACAATTCATCAAACAATTACTCATTCAGACATTTTATCAAACACTTAGCCTACACATTATTACATACATGACCTAAAGTAGTTAAAGCACATATTATGGTAAATCCTTTCATAAGGGAGTTGTTCTACATACAATAAACATATAACCTAGATTAATAGTCATAGCAAGCATAAATCATATTATCAATTTCATTTAAACATTTCAACAAATACATGGAATGCATTATATATTCAACATAGTTCATACATGTGTGATATATGGAAAGCGTCGCATCTAAGTGCATATGGTAGCAATCAAGTCAGACATAAATCATTGCTGACATTGAAAGCCTTAAAAACCATAACCTAAACATTTATAGTCCACAACTTTCATCGGTTTGCTCGTTATGAACTCAGTTTGTACACTATGTTCCCGTCTACAGCACAACGGCTACTTAAATCACGAAATAGGTTAACGTTTCGTCGATTCCTCTATTTGGATTCCTAAAATGAAATTAGGGTTAGGATTTCTTACCCAAATCAGAGTTGGAATGACCCGTGTAGCTAGAAGTAGAGGCGATCTAATGCGTGTAGTCGTAAGAGAGGAACGCAGCCTCGATCTCCCAAACTCTCACTCTTCTCCTCACACTTTTCTCCTCTTTTCTTACTTTTCTCACCTAGGGTTTGATCAAATTCGTATGAGAGAGGGGTGAGGTGGTTTAAGGGCCTTATATAGGCTCAGAAGTGATGGCAATGGCCCTAGGGCCATGGTATACTTTGGTTATAGCCAAAAGGCATCTATTTCGGGTAAACGAAGCTCATCTGGAGGTCCATTACCTGTTTATGTTGTAGAGTAAGTTCCCTGACAATGGATCTAAGCTAGGTTATGATTTCGGCCCGGTTGGATTAGTGGATCAACCGTGGAGGACCTGTATCAGTTCAACGGTCATCGTCACTCGATCAGGGCCACAAGTATACCAATATGTGTAGGGAAATTTTTCTGATCCACGGGTAAAGTTTGGTCAGAAACAGATGGTTTGAAGTCTTCAATTTCGCCTGCAAGTGAATGGCCCAATTCACTTAAGTTTTGGTTTATTTCCTAAAGATATTCGCATTTCTCACACACTTCGCTCGGGGCTTAAGTTGTGCGTTTTTGGATACTTTTTGGGCTCGATTCTTGCGATGGTTGTCAAGCCCAATAAGGTGGTCATTATTTTATAGTTTCGCGGTAATCGGACTTTCGATGCACGTTCTAGGTCTGATATGGAGTTTCAATGTGCTCCCGAGAGCAACTGGGTTTTGAGATTGCTCCTAGGTTTTTAGGTAACGTTGAGTTAGGGATTTTAATGGTTTTGGGTCTTGCAGTTCGTATAGATAGTGGTTCAAGCTAATTTCACTGATTATTTAGTTTAGTACTTAATTAATTTTCGTCTACTTTTTCACAGGATTTGGTCCTTAGTGATTTCTGCTTGAGGTGGTACTCGGGTCTTTGTACGAATTTTTCTGAGATGTTACAATCTACCCCTCTTAAAGAAAAATTTTATCCTCGAAATTAGGACCTATTCATACTCCTCGAGAATCTGAGGGTAGTTCTTATGAACCTCGGCTTCTGTTTCCCAAGTAGCCTCTTCCTCGGTGTGGTGTGTCCATAGTACTTTCACAAGCGGGATCACTTTGTTGCGTTGCACTTGTTCCTTCCTATCAAGAATACGTGTTGGTCGCAGTACATAGGTAGCATTTTTAATCAACTGTACCTACTCCCATTTGATAATATGGGAAGGATCAGGAACGTATTTCTTCAGCATCGATAGCTGAAATACGTTGTGCACGTAGGCGAGTGGTGTGGGCAAGGCGAGACGGTATGCTACCATACCCACTCGATCCAGAATCTGGAATGGGCCTATGAACCTCGGCGTAAGCTTCCCTTTCTTGCCAAATCGAAGGACTCCCTTCATGGGGAAAACCTTAAGAAACACGTGGTCCCCAACCTCAAATTCTAGCTATCACCGTCTAGTATTGGCGTAACTCTTCTATCTGCTCTGTGCTGCAAGGAGTCGGCGTCTAATAATATCAATCTTCTCTGAGTTCGCCTGAACCAAATCTAGGCCAATCAGGCTCTTCTCGCCAACTTCCACCCAACAATGGGGTACTCGACATGGGTGCTCATGCAATGCTTCGTAGGGAGCCATGTCAATGCTTGCTTGGAAGCTGTTATTATAAGCGAACTCAACATAGGGAAGACAGACATCCCAACTGTCCTTGAAATCAAGCACACATGCCCGCAACATGTCTTCTAATATCTGATTTACCCATTCCGTCTACCCATCCGTCTGTGGGTGAAACGCGGTACTGAACTTCAATTTCACTCCCATTGCTTCCTGGATTCGAGTCCAGAAAATGGACGTGAATCGCATGTCTCGATCTAACACAATCTCCATAGGCACTCCATGCAGTCATACAATCTCCTTGATGTATAGCTTGGTTAAATCATCTGCTGAGTTTAAAACTCTAATCGGGAGGAAATGGGCCGATTTCGTCAATCAAACCATAATCACCCAAATGAAGTCATGTCCCTTCCTCATCTTCGATAACCCAAAAATGAAATCCATAGATATGAAGTCCCATTTCCATTCTATCATAGGCATGGGCTGAAGTAAACCAGGAGGTCGGCGATACTCGGCCTTGACCTGCTAGCACGTGAGACAACGGGATACAAAATCTGCTATGTGGCCCTTCATGTTGTCTCACCAGTATGAATGCTTCATATCTCGGTACATCTTCGTACTGCCAGGATGCATTGCCATCCTCGAATTGTGAGCGACTTCAAGAACTTCCTTCCTCAAGTCATGGAGATTCAGGACGTAAAGGTGGCCACGATAACGTAAACCCCCATCCGAACCAACTCTCCATTCAGAGTCTTCATCGTCACTAGCTCGTTTTCTCATCTTCACCAACCATTCATCTTCTCTCTGAGCCACAACGATTCGGTCATCAATAAGTGGTTGTACACGAATATGTACAACGCTCATGAACGGCTCCTCTATTGTAAGCTTCTATTCGAAGTCTCACACAAATTCAACCATGTTCCATTCTCTTATCATTAGCGGAGCCCCAAATTCTATTGTCTTCCTGCGGCTCAATGCATCTGCCACAAGGTTGGCCTTGCCAGGATGGTAGGAAACCTCAAACTTGAAGTCTTCAAGGTTTTCATCCAACGTCGTTGCCTCATATTTAGGTCTTTCTGCGTGAATATGTACGTGAGACTCTTGTGGTCGCAAAAGAGCTCGAACTCCTCTCCGTAGAGGTAATGTCTCCAAAGCTTTAATACGAAGATAACTGCTGCTAATTCCAAGTTGTGCGTAGGGTAGTTTTCTTCGTGTTTCCTCAACTGTCGCGGCGCATAGGTAATCATTCTGTCCTTCTGCATAAGAACACAACTCAAACTAATACGAGACGCGTCGGTGTATATCGTATATCTAACCCCTTGATCTGGCAATACTAGCATAGGTGCGGACGTCAGCTTGTCCTTCAATTCCTAAAAGGCTGCTTTTGCTTTCTTGTTCCAGGCAAACTTAAGATCTTTTTGAGTAAGCTGAGACATCGGTATGGTTATCTTGGAAAAGTCTTTGAAAAATCGACAATAATAACCTGTCAGGCCAAGGAAACTCCTCACTTCAGTAACCGAACCTGGCTACTCCCAGTCCTGAACTGCGGTCACCTTAGCAAGGTCCACAACGATTCCTTTCTTGGACACCACATGTCCCAGGAACTTGACTTCCTCTTTCTAGAAGTCGCATTTCTTGTACTGAGCAAATAATTGGTTCTTCCTGAGAGTATTAAAGACTACTCGCAGGTGCTCCTCGTGATCTTTCCGCATCTTGGAGTATATCAGAATATTGTTTATAAATACAATGACAAATCGGTACAGATACGGCTAAAATACCCTATTTATGAGGTCTATGAATACGACCAGTGCATTTGTGAGTCCAAATGACATCACAAGGAACTCGTAGTGCCCAAAGCTGGTTCTGAATGTTTTTTTCTGCACGTCTTTATCCCTGACACGCAACTGATGATACTCTGACTATAAGTTGATCTTTGAAAAATATTGTGCCCCTTTCAACTGGTCAAACAGATCATCTATCCTAGGCAAAGGATACTTATTCTTCACTGTCACTTGGTTCAACCTGTGATAATTCATACACAATCGCAGCGATCCGTCCTTCTTCTTCACAAACAATACAGGTGCTCCCTAAGGGGATACACTCAGTCGTATGAAACCTGAATCCAACAGATCATCAATCTGTCTCCTTAACTCCTCCAATTCACATGGAGGTATGCGATAAGTCGGTAGAGAAATGGGCGTCGTACTAGGCACAAGGTCGATAGTAAAGTCGATCTTGCGCCGAGGAGGTAGTCCAGGTATCATCCTGAACATGTCTATGAAATCTTGGACTACCAGTGTATTCCCAATATCGGACCATCAACATTTCCTAACAAGGTAACATAACAACTAATGCGGTAGTACAAACTGACCTAAACTGGGAAAGTAAAGGTCATGCCCTCAGGTCCATGGGCTGTCACCAATCTGGTATCGCAATCGATCTCTGCCTTCATCTCGGTGAGTCAATCCATACTGAGGATGATATCATAATGACATAGTGGGGCAACAATGAGGTTAACGAGTACTGTTCTACTTCCTAAGTCTATCGAGCAATCCATACACATCTTGGTAGCATCTGAGAAGGTTCCTGTGGTGGTAAGGATTCTCACCCTAATCATATGAGTAGTTTTTAACACTAGTCGCTTGACTACTACGCATAATATCGAAATAGTGGACCCAATGTCCACCAATAAGAAGACTGGTGTACCTTAGATATGTGTTGTGACTTCAAAAGCCAATGGTGCTGTGGTTGCTGTCTCGGATGCTTCAGCTGCAAGTGAGTGCACCCGAGCTTGTTGAGGACGATTTGGCTATGCTGCCATAGGTCATTGAAGCGGCCTATTTTGAGTTACATTTGGCCTGTAAAAAGGTTGTGCTGGTGATGCTAAACGTAGAGGTGGAGCCGAGATGCTTGAGGAAGCTGGCGGTTGATCTTCTGAGGCAGCGAAAAGTCATTGTCCCTCATTTTGGTAAAGCAGTAAGTGTCTGTATGGCCCAACCTCTTACAGTAGGTGCACCACATATCTGATCACCTCGGCTAGGTCGGTGAGGCCGTAAGTCTAGGAGGCGAATCTGGACATGGCCTCTTGCCGAGGAATGGTCGATTCTGCAAGTCAGGTCGAGGCCTCGGGCCTATGGGTACATGTGTACGGGACATGTTCATTAACTCAGCATAGTTGGGAATGCTAGCGCAACACATCTTTATATGGATATCGGGCCGTAGACCCTCAGAAAATCTCCTCATTCTCATCGGATCATCCGCTAGAATCAAAGGAGCGTATCTGGCTAGCTCCGTAAACTTGTTCTTATATTCTGACATGGTCATTCCTCCCTGTCATAGGTGAAGAAACTCACCCTCCTTTTCATTGCGATAAGTGAGGGGGAAGTACTTCCCATGGAAGAAGGTCTTAAACGCGTCCCACATCCATATGTATCTAGAGGCAACTGTTCGTAGGATGCTGTCCCACCATAGACTAGCTTCCTTCTTGAACATATATGTAACTAACGCTACCTGCTCTGCCTAAGTGCAATGCAGCGGCTTCAACATCTTAGAGATATGGTTGAGCTAGTATTCAGCCTCCTCGGGCCTATGAGTGCCCGCAAAGGTGGGAGGTCAAAAACGCTGAAAGTGCTCAAATAAATTGCTGGCATTCATGTTTTCAGCAGGGTGCACAGGTGGTGCAGGCAGGACCATATTCATGTTTTGGGTAAGGGCCCCCGCGATCGTGGTCCAAACTTACTGCTATTGCTGCATTAGGAGCATCATCTGCTCCAACCTATCCGGAGGAGGAGCCGACTGTGGTACGTGTGGCATCGATGAAGATGCACGGTTCTGTTCTGGAACCAGTGGTATAAAAGGTGTTGGCCCATTTGTGGGGCTAGTGGCCGGCTGAGAATCTGGCATATTCTCAAAATTTGAGCCCAAGCTAGGGTTCGACTGGCTCTCATTTAGGGGAAGTGCCCCATGAATCGATTCGCCAAGTGCTAGACATGCAGTGCTCCGAGTGTTCATAGGGGGCATTTCGTATATACAACATAGGGTGCAACATGTGTGAAATTCAAAACAAGGTTACTCAATTTGCCAAAAATTTCACACATTCCATAACAAAAGAAGCTTCATGCATTTCATTTAACCAAAATTGTCACAATACATGAGTTGTAGACTTACATGGATCATGACAGAAAGTGCATGTGAGCTAATCTAACCAAAGCTTTAAACACTAAGCACACTAATAACCAACCAAGCCTACCAAGCTATTACAAAGGAAAACAAGAAACAAGGAAAATCCAAAGATGACTACAACATATGTCTAGTCTTATGACTCTTGCGAAGGTGGAGGAGCACCCTTGCCCTACATACAATACAGGAGGGCCTTCAAAGTGCTGGACATCCTCTTGAATTTCTATTTCACGTAGGCATGATTCTCTTCAAGCTTTTGCTTCAATTCGACCTGGGTCTCCTTGACCTCTTGTCTCAAGGTGGCCTGGTCGTCTTTAATCTGAGCTAAGCAGGCTCCCAAGGTAGCCTGATCATGGCGGTGCTCATGTGTAGCAGTAGGAGGTCCCCCATCAGAGTCTTAGGCCTCCTCTTCTTCCTCACTTCCTTCCTCTATTTTATTTTCTTCCTCTTCTTCACCACTTTTTTCCTCTTCACTGTCCTCTTTTATCTCATCCCCACTCTCATCGAGTTGGGCTTGACGTTGTCACGGGCCAATTCCCATGTTGTTGAGCGTAGTGTCATTAATGAAGTGTATCTGTGCAAGCTCATCCATGTTAAGTCTGTAGCCGAAATTTCGAGTAATCTTGCATATAAGTTAGTCGAATGGGAGTGAAGTATCTCCCCTAACAGAGCGTGCGGTCTGGATTATCTGTAGCAGGGCGAACGTAGGTAGGCACAGCTTGTCTCCCTACCCAGCTCTGTATAAGAAGTCCACCATCAAACAAGTGTATTTGGTATGGTTGCTCCACCTAGGATACACATTATATGTGAATATGTGGAGCAGGCGAAAATCGTTTATCAATTTGGTCGATGGGAGGCAATTTCCTCACTTCTAATGAACCAGTCGACCACAAAGAAACTGCGTGCGGCGATCTCTTTCTCGCATACTAGTGAGATGAGATTCACTAGCATGTACCTCTCCATGTTCAATTCTCATAATTCTGGCCATCACACCTATATCAACTATGGCTTCCTTCCTTCCCACGGGAATAGTGAACTGTAGAGGCTCCAGTAGTGGATCCCGTATGTGGGCGTAGAAGGCTCGGACAGTACTTTCACACGCATGAGACTTGCCTTTAAATATGGGACCCCACCTAGATTCCAACAGGAGGTCCATCACTGGATACAGCCCAGATAGCCTTTCATCAACATGCACTTCAAATACGACTTTACGGCCGCGAAACTTACCAAGACCGATGCCCAGCGGTAGAGATCTTTTGACTGGAATTTGGGGATCGAGATCCCGCTTCGTCCTTCGCTCTCGCTTGACGCTAGCGCTAGCCTCGGCGCTTGTCTGCTTCCTTGAACAGGTAGGGCGGTTAGGCCCGACTTCATCCATGGACGCCCTTCTCTTTCCCATGAGGGAAAGGAATGTGGAAAGGGAAAAGATGGTAGCCACTAGCTCAAAAAGAGTCGTGGAAGTGAGGAAAGTTTGGAGGAGATGGGTTGGTGGGTTTTGGGGTTTATGAGACACAAAGGTGGATTTGTGCGCTCAAATGAGAGGAAATAGGGGAGATAAAAGGTGGTAGGAGATGGGTTTTGAGGAAAATGGTGGAGGATGGGTGTTTAATGAAAAAGAAGAAGATTTGAGTATGAAATGAAGAATTGAGAGGGAAAATGAGATTTTTGAGGGCTTTGAAGTATTTGGAAGCTTGGAATGGGGGTAAAATAGGGCTAGGGGGTAAAATAGAGGGCCCCACACATGTGCGAGAGGGCAGCGGGCTACCGGACCAGCGGGCCCACCGCAGCCCGCTGGAGGTGGGCACGGCGCGGCGCGGTCGAGGCGGTGTCACCGCGGTCCCCTGGACTGTGGGAAGTAGCCTCCCCCCAACCCCCCCGGGGTGTCAGAATGGTGCGGGGGACCCCCTGGGTCCAACCGAAAAATGGGGTTTGGGCCTCTACACCCGTTTGAGGTGTTTTCGGGTTCTATCTCCCGCATATTCATGCCTTTTGGCGTGTTTTAAGTTTGAGATTCACTAAACAATGATTTAAACCCATCGATTGACAGCTTAAAAAGGAATTGAGATCATTTCATGTGATCTTAAATGACTACAGGGTACATTTCAACTGTCAGTTTCACCTGCCGGTGAAACTTAGAATCCTACGATCATTTCTACATTTTATCGCCCCCTCCTATGTGAAAGTACATCAGTCTACATCATATTACCATAACCCAGGTCTAGTTTATCCCAAATCATGCTTTGATACCAACTTGTAACACCCTGAAAATCAGGGGTCGAGCAAAGCTCAACTCCCGAGTTCCAACGCATCACTAATGCAACATAGATAATGATGTTTAAATGTTGTCCATATTAGTGCATTAAACATGAGTGGGATTACACCAAAATAGTATATCATACTCCAGAGTTAACGTAAATAAGCAAGCGAAAGAATGAACTAATTATATGAAGTATATACATATTTCATAACCTCCAGAGTATGAACATGGTATTGGGCTGAATATATGCATAATTTGTTTCAAAATATACAAAATGACATAATGTGAATGTACGACTAATTCATGTAATCCTTGTAATCCCGGCGACACAGCTGTAGGTCTACACACACCCGCCCAAGAGCTAAACGTAGGAGAACTCCTCGTCAAGGAAATCTGGCTCTGTCGCGAAAGCTTCATCATAACCTGCATCTAAATTAGAGTCTGGTTGGTGTTTTAAAACACCGTCCCAGAGTGGGAGTGAGTGATCAACTCAGTGGTACTATAAGGCAAAGGTTAACATGTTATCAATTCAGTCAAGCAGTAATAATAAAGCAATACAACAATCATATCCTAAGTACTCTTGTTAATACAGGAATGTTATGCGATAATGATGCATGCCCTCTCCTGCACTCTTTCAGCGACTTCATCTCATGGTCACGCATGGCAAACTCCCTAAACGTGAGCTTGCTCATGAAAGCACATGCAATGCAGTGTAAGGTCGTGTTAGCCAATACTTAATTATGCTTATTCATACAACAGATTCAGGAAGCTAAGGTACCTCCCTTTAATCATTAACCCAAACAGAGATCCATCTAGGGTCGTCAATCCTAGTTAATCACATACGATAGGCAAGTTATAGGGCATCACCCCTAACGAAAGCAGTGGACAGGTAAGTTCAATTGATTATACTCGAGGTCACTACGAGAGGCTTCTCATCTGAACGTAGGCCGACAGCTCGAATACAGTGTCTCATACACCACCATATTCGGCTCACGAGTTTAGGTTGCTCACTGGTAACTACGGGGAGGCTCGTCACCCCAGCTTAGGCCGACAGCTCGACCACGGTGTCCCATACACCACCATGCCCGGCTCATGAGTCTTAGCGGATCGTGGTACCATGCTTGAAACGGGCTGTTACATCGGTAGGCGGTACCTTAGATTCAAGCAGTAGCGTCCATACATGATAAACACACAATAGGCCAATCAGATTATTTGAAAAGTTCGATTGGTATGAGAGCACGCTAAATTAATTGACATAGAGAGCATGAGCACTCCTCACGGCCTAATCACTATCAACAATCACTGTACGGCTCGGATTCACCAAACGTATCCATTATGGCGAAACTAGTTTGGCCACTCTATCGAAAACCGTTACCAATTGCCTGGACTACTTCGTAGTCCCAATCACAGTAATAGATAGTCACATATGATAATCATAATAGCATTTAACAAACAATTCAGACGCGAATCTCATTTGAGCATTCTATAAAACACATAGAACATGTTATTATACATATGCAATTTCTACGTAAATCACGTAGTTGAAATCAAAGTTACATGATGGAATTTATACATATAGCTAAGTAGTTGAGAATCCTATCTCAACACCCTTGGTAAATGCAATTCATCAAACAATTACTCATTTAGACATTTTATCAAACACTTAGCCTACACATTATTACATACATGACCTAAATTAATTGAAGCACATATTATGGCAAATCCTTTCATAAGGGAGTTGTTCTACATACAACAAACATATAACCTAGATTAATATTCATGGCAAGCACAAATCATATTAGCAATTTCATTTAAACATTTCAACAAACACATGGAATGCATTATATATTCAACATAGTTCATACATGTGTGATATATGGAAAGCGTCGCATCCAAGTGCATATGGCAGCAGTCAAGTTAGAAATAAATCATTGTTGAACATTGAAAGCCTTGAAAACTATAACCTAAATGTTTATAATCCACACCTTTCGTCGGTTTGCTCATTACAAACTCGGTTCGTACACTACATTCCCGTCTACAGCACAATGGCTACCTAAATCATGAAATAGGTTAGCTATTTCATCGATTCCTCTATTTGGATTCCTAAAATGAAATTAGGGTTACAATTTCTTATCTAAATCGGAGTTGGAATGACCCGTGTAGCTAGATGTAGAGGCAATCTAGTGCGTGTAGTTGTAAAAGAGGAACGCCGCCTCGATCTCCCAAACTCTCACTCTTCTCCTCACACTTTTCTCCTCTTTTCTCTCTTCTCTCACCTAGGGTTTGAGCAAATTCGTATGAGAGAGGGGTGAGGTGGTTTAAGGGCCTTATATAGGCTCAGAAGTGATGTCAATGGCCCTAGGGCCATGGTATACTTAGGTTATAGCCAAAAGGCGTCTATTTCGAGTAACGGAGCTCATCTGGAGGTCCATTACCTGTCTATGTCACAAAATAAGTTTCCTGACAATGGATCTAGCCAGGTTATGATTTTGGCCTGGTCGAATTAGTGGAGCGACCGTGGAGGACCTGTATCAGTTCAACGATCATCGTTACTCGATCAGGGCCACAAGTATACCGATATGTACAGGGAAATTTCCCTGATCCACGGGTAAAGTTTGGTCAGAAACTAACGGTCTGAAGTCATCAATTTTGCCTGCAAGTGAACGGCCCAATTCACTTAAGTTTTGGTTTATTTCCTAAAGATATTCGCATTTCTCACACACTTGGCTCGGGGCTTACGTTGTGCATTTCTGGATACTTTTTGGGCTCGATTCCCACGATGATTGTCAAGCCCAATAAGGCGGTCATAACCTTATAGTTTTGCAGTAATCAGACTTTCGACGCACGGTCCAGGTCCGATACGGAGTTTTAATGTGCTTCCGAGAACAACTGGGTTTTGAGATTGCTCCTAAGTTTTTAGGTAATGTTAAATTAGGGATTTTAATGGTTTTGGGTCTTGCAGTTCATATAGATAGTAGTTCAAGCTAATTCCATTGATTATTTAGTTTAGTACTTAATCAATTTTCATCTACTTTTCCACAGGATTCGGTCCTTAGTGATTTCTACCTGAGGTGGTACTCGGGTCTTTGTATGGATTTTTCAGAGATGTTACACTATGTGTGTAGAATTTAACTTTATACTCTCTATGTCACATTCGTAACTATTTGATTATAAGTGTAATTATAATAATCATGATGCCAGCTTTGATGTTATATTTCATTTTAACCCATAAATTGTTTAACAAAGAATATTTGTGGAATGATTTTTTTTTAAGAAATGAAGAGTGAATTTTTAATTGTTTCAAATAGTTTAATCCTACTTGATATTGACATGCCTTATTTGTGGTCCCTTATTAGAGTCTAGGGTAATTATCAAGATCCTTGTTGCACTCATGTTTGGATGTTTAATCATTTGTTAAGAATCTAAAGATTTGATGATGTCTACAATTTAAGAAACATTCTTGCCAGATTTGTGGAGTGTACATGGATACCATGGTGCATAACATCCACGCATGACATATGAGCTTTTCTGAGTGCTCAGTGTAAGCCACACTCTGTTCAATTTACTGAAAGTACTAACACTTTAGTTTAAATTCACAAAACCTGTGCATTTGGGTCACTTTGGACGCTCTTGTTTACATAAGGCTTTTCCGAGATTAGACATTCCTCGGGCATACCCCGTGTATTTTTTCAGGAGATATCCTTGGGCGCACACACTCACATGGCTTTTTACGGGTATATAATCTACCGCGGGTGGTCTGCATGGTCTTTTTCAGGTGGTTAGTTCTCCATGGGCATACCTATGAGTATTTTTTCGAGTGACTAGTTCGCCTTGGGCAACCCTTTATTTTGACAGCTGGATGTGCATCCCCAGATCTGTGACATGAGCATACATTCATACATCCATACATTTACATTTAAATTCACATTATCTTCAATATGATTGATTATGTCTGGGTTAAACTGTTTTGGAATGACATGGTATGCATGAATCCTTGCGAGAAATTCCCACTGAGTTTTCACTCACCCAATCGTGCAGTTGCACCAAATAGACACAGGTATGAAGACCAGGTGGAGACCCCTATGACGGGATCCCTGGGATAGCTGAGGTGGAGTTTGGCAAGGAAGAACTCTATGTGAATGTTGTTGAGCTGTTAGAGCTCAACTGATACTTTAGGATTTACTTGCTTTTGTACTTCAGATTTTGTATTTTGTTTAAATTGTAATAATAATCCCCTACTGTGAGATCCCATTTTTCTTTCCTTTACTTGTATTAAACTCCCATATTGTTACTCTTGATATCCTTAGTTTATGTAATGTTTCCTTACTCCATGTTATGAAATCTGCCATAATTTAGATGTATGTTAGCCCACTTCATAACGTAATACTCGGGTTTTCAATGAGGAGTGACTATCCTCGGGTCTTGAGAATCAGGCTGTTACAATGCGACTCAAGGTCACGCGCAAATGCCGATTACAGATCGTGGATCACCAAAATTCGACCGGGAGGACCGCGAAAACCTATGAAATGGTACGGTTTAGGATACGAGCCTCACACCAAGCTTGACTCGACCCGTTTGGACCTAATCCCAGCTGAGTTGACTTGATCCCAACCGAGTTGACTCAAATTTCTCTCTTCAGCTTCTCTCCTTCTCTCTCTTCTTCCTTTCTCTATTTTCTCTCACTCTATTTCCTCTCCCGCTCTCTCTTCCTTTCACTTAGAGAGGTCCAGCAATATCTGGACTTGACCCAGCCATGACTCAACTCGCACTCAAGGCTCGATAGCGAGTCGAGTTCGCTTAACTAGGTAGCGAGTGTAGCGCAAACAGCACTACCACTCACTCTCCCTCCCTTTCTTTCTTTATCTCTCTATTTCTCCCAAGCCAAGACAAACCCTGAAATAGGTCTGGACCCAACCAAACACCACCTCAACTCCGGTCGAGCTAAGTCAAGTTGGCAGCGACGTAACCCGTCCTGACTCAGTGTGGCCTAAGCGCACAATAATGCCCTCTCTTGAGCTCTTTCTCCTTCTTCTTGAAGCTTGTGGAGCTCTGGATTCTGCCTGGAACTAGCAAGCATGACGAGTCGAGCTCCTAACTCGATAACGTGACTCGACAATGGGTTAATCCAGCACAGCTCGAGTCGAGCTCTCCCTCTCTCTCTCGTCTCCCTTTCTCCTGCTCTTCTACCCTTCTTCTTCTTTCCTTTCTTCCTCAACCGAACTAAGTCTGAGTTTGAACAGTCCTGCAACCCAGCACGTTGCTCGATTGGGTTGGTGCGGCATTGCACTGCGAGTAGCGGCTGGACCTCCTTATCTTCTTCTCCCTCTCTCGGTTCAACAGGGCTCACTGAACCCAAGCTCAACATGACTCGGACTCAATGAGTCAAGTCCAGTCAACATGGCAGTGACCCTCACTGGTCCAGCGACTCAATGAGAGTGCGGTAGCATGCCGCGAGAAGCAACTCACTTTCCACTTCTCTCTCTCCTTTCTTCTCTCTCTTTCTATTTTCTCTCCTATTTTCTCTCCTCCTTTGTTCCAAGGATTCTTAGCTGCAATCCCGAGAAGAATGCGGCCTTTTATAGGCTAAGGCTAGTCCTATAGTCCGTAACAGCTGTTAATCTATTATAAGAATGGTTCAGATGGATGGCACACCAAGTTCTGACATGCATGGTGTCTGGCCACTACGCGTGATAGTTTTCCATCCTAACAGCCCACCAGAAGGACGTTCCTGATCGAGGAATGGGGCCCACTTAATCACGGTGGGTTCTTCCATTGGACGGAGAAGATGGAGTCGCCTCTCATGGAGAATTTCTATCAATGGTCTAAAACTTCAATCCAAACCCTTTGGATGGACTAGATGGGTCCACTGACTACTATGGGGCCCACCAATCTCAACACAACTGCGCTCTCATCTCTTCTCATGAGATTTTGTCGCAGCCAACTTCTCACGGGATAGGAGCTCTTTTCGGATAGAGTCGTTGCTGCCCTAACTCGAGCAGTCGAGATGGTGCTGAGGTGTTCGGTCGTTAGGTCTGGATCGAGCCAAGCATACTTTCCCGATTAGGAAAGCTTCCCACGCTAGTTTTTCCAAGCAGTCGGTTGCCTACCCGTTTTTTGCACCGAAAGAAGCGTTGGGATTTATGCTGGGTGAAGGGCTGAGATTCATGGGAGAGGGCACACGCGGATCTCTAGCGTGGCAGGGAAAACGGAGAGAAGTTCCATTCTCGGAACGAGCCGCACACACCTCTGCTTGGGCCCACGCTTGTGTGCATGCACATGTGCATGAACGTGCATAAGTGATGTGGTTTTGGTCAGATCCACATTACGCATGTGATGGACGGTTTGGATACCTGGTATCTATAGGTGGGCCACTTGATCGTTCGAATGGACACTCGACCGTTCGCTGGGAAAGATGAAAAGAGAGGAGGAAGTTTCCTCTTTGGGCGCGGGTCAAACTAGTTTGACCAAGTCCTTTGGTCCAGTGCATCGCGAGTGTACCTCCCATAGTGTACACATGCATACCCATATAGGGCCCATTATGACGTATTCGGCAAATCCATTCTGTCCATTCGTCCTGAATAGAAATCTTGGGCCTTCAAACCGAAGATGAGGTAGGTCCAACATCCAAATGGGCCATCATTTCTAAACATAAGGTTATCTCATGATTTATGAAGATTTGACAGTCAGATCAATCCTAAGCTTGGTTAATGGTGGTCCCTAGGGTTCCTAGCCCAGTTTAAGTGAAAATCGTTGATAAATTTAGTGATCAAATGCCCACTTGTAATGTTTAAGCGTTGTATCATCTGATGGAGTTTCCAAAGCTATATGAATGATGGATCTATTGATCCGATCTTTAGGGGTTATTTTTCGTAATCAAGTGGTTGATTTGTGTGATCAGATGACAAGTAGACTACTAAGGTGTTGTGGACACTTTAAACGATGGACCTTGTGGTTCAGGGTTCTAAATCCAAAGCGGTCACCTAGATTTGCCCATCCATGAAATTAGAATCCTAACAATAGGCCTCCCTAGAGATGTGATGGCCATCTTGAATAACAACGGATGGGTAGCTTGATATATGGGCATTGATTGCTTCCAACGGTTGGATTTAGATTAGAATGAATGTAGATGTTTGAGTAAGATAGGTTGTATTTATACTAAGTTAGGTTACACAATAACACTTGAGTATTGAAAAGTACGGGGTGTTACACCAACTTAGCTCAACTCAAGATTCTGACCCGCCCACAGACTCGGTAGCAATACTCTTGTCAGACCCGTATCTTAGTCCATACCATTCCGTATGTTCCCGCGATCTTCCCGATCGAATTCCGACAACCCTCGACCTGTCTCCGACATTTGCACGCGATCCTAAGTCGAGTCCTGCAAAGCAAAGTCGGCTCGACCCGAGACTTATACCATAGTGACCGCGCCATCGTTGTGGTTCCGAAGCGGCGTCTTGCGCGCCGGTCTGATACCCAGGCCAAGAGATGTGGGCCCGCATTCAATTCGAGGAAAACGCTGCGCGTGTAAATTCTGAGAGAATCTCTATAACATGTCACCTCAATCAATCAATCAATCCCATCAAGGGTCAAGTACAAGTCAAGTACACATCACCTCACACCCCATCCCCAAGCAACCCCATAAGTCAATAATTCCTTACACAACCCATACCCTTCTTATACAATCTACCCCAAAAGTCAACAAATCTCTCACCTCACCCATCCCTCTCTCTTCTTACAACCCTCTCTCTCATTCTTAAACCCATTTTCAAAGCAACCTAAGGAGTTCCACGTCCAAGCTCTCCGAAACCTCCATGAGAGATTTTTGTGTGTAGCCCACTTCCTACCCTCTTATCTCCCATCTCAACCCTTCATTCTTCATTATCTTCCGTTGAGATCGAAGCCAAGGAGACCACCTTTCCATTGGACCAAGAAGATCAACGGTGGGTGTTCCGTAGGCTTAGATTTTTGCATTTTGATAAGGGGCCAAGTGGGGCTACCGATTGATGGTATGGATCCCACTTTAGACCCTAGGTGTAGTCGATGGCCCACCATGATTCTCATGTTCATTCCGTGATGGGGCCATTCTCCATGGACCCCATCATGATGTTTATTTTCTTCGTATGTTAGGGTCATCTAGACCTTGCATTTTCGTGGAGAAAGGATCTCCACCGTTGATTTTGATCAGTGGGCCCACAGGTAATGGGACCCACTTAATGTATGTTATGATGTATGGAAGGGAATATGATATGTGTTTTCCTTTAAATCCAGGTCTTTGTGACCTTATGAACAGACTGGATGGGAAATAATACTGTGGTGGGGCCCGCTGGGACTTAATGGTGGAAATCATCATCACCATTGTTAGGTGTGGTATGGTCCAGATGATCCTTTGGATATAATTCAATTTTTTGTAATAATGCTCTAAAATGATCTCTAGCAATAAGATGAATGGTGTGTTCGTTTAGGCCCATTTAAATTGGCCCATTTGATGCGACCCATGTGATTCGGCCCATTTGCTCGGCTCATTTAATGTATATGAGGCCCAATAAGACATATGTGAGGCCTTTGTGTAGGCCGAATGTGATGTATATGAGGCCCATTGCGATGTGAGATTCCACCATAATGTATGTGATGATGTTTTTAGCGATCATGCCGTGGGAGCAATGATGGTTAAATGTCCGCATTGTAACTCTCCCTAGAGCCCATTGTTAGGCCCATACTTGTAGTGTGTAGGCCGTCTAAGCCCATCTTCATTATGAACAGAATCCATCACCATATAACATGTTTAGTATAGTTCCATGATTCATGATCATATGCATCATATGTATGCTTGATATGAGAAGTGACTGATCATAACATATGTCTTCAGGCAAATTGTTTCTGGGCTCTCGGATTGGTGGTGTTGCCCTACATAAGCGCATGATACATGCATGATTGCTGCACGACTAGATGGTGTGATTCATGCATTTCGCATTGTGTGACATGGTTACTATATGCCCTAGCGACATCAGAGCCGTAGCCTCCACAGGTGTATCGTAGTTGATAGGATTGGATACCAGAAATCTTGTTCTACATGGAGTGCTATAGATGTCCCTGGGTGAAAGTCCTTAAATCCTTATGGTACTAGGAGGTTGCTCCAACATCTAGACTGAGTGGATGCATGAGCACTGAGTGCCGAATACCAAGAGGCAGCGCTTTCCACTGTGTCGTGGTCAATTGGAAGGAGGTGCGGCCATACCCGCCCGAGAGGAGGGGACAAAGCTAAGTTGAGTTTGACCAGATCGAGGAATGAGTCCGCTATCGACAAGTCGGGCCCGATGTTGACAGACGGATAATGAGTCTCTTCCACTCACCTTGTTACGAGAGATAAGGCAGCAATATGGTTTGGAGTGTACTATACCCCGATGATATTTCAGAGTTGAGCTGTATTGATATGTGGACTTAGATGAGGATTGGTGTGCTTGGTTTGCATCTCGCATCGCATGGCCTTGGTATGGCCGACATCATTCATGCCTTGCATCGTATGGCCTTGTTACGGCCAATAGTATTCATGGATTCATCATCATATTTCACATTAATCTGATATTACATAATTGTATTACTACATTGCGCACACACTTCACCACCCTCTAAGCTTTTTGTAAGCTTATGCATAACCGTTGCGTGCAGGTGACGTTGGTTTGCAGCAACGCTGAGGCAGGAGCACATAGCAGATCATTTTGGAGCTTTTGTCTATCATCATTGTATTTTCCTTTATACGCACTGTAATTTTATCATAGTGGAAATGTGATGGAGTCTTTGGTTGTTGTTTATGGGTTATGCCTTTAGTTATGCTTATTACAAATCAAACTGATGTTAAAAATCCTCCTCGTAGCATCCCAGGATCAGAACCTAGTGGATGGGCACTGAGATCCGAGAATGGGGTTCTACGGAGGATGTCAGCGCCGAATTCGGTGATCGAGAATTTTATGAGCCCGGTTTCCGAGTTTGGGGCGTGAAATAAGTTGGTATCAGAGCATAACTTGGGAATGACTAAAAACAACATTACATGTCTGTTATGAATAATTAAGTCCTAAGTTCGAATAGCCTAGCGATCTTTTATTACAAACCCTTAACATACATGCCTTCAAGAGTTTTCAAAGTTAATAGGCGTCTTTGCTCTTTTCTGTAGGACATGCCACCCAGGAGAGTGACCCGATCGACTCCCACTCCACCACCTGAGACTCTCGTACAACTACCTACGATCCCTACTCCACCACCAGAGATTCCGACTCCCCAGCCTAAGGATGCCGCTCCTTTACTAGAGACCGGTGTTGATCCGACCGTACCTGTGATTGCTCCCAGTTACAACAGATGTTGCTGGCTATGACGACCACCCTTTAGGGGCAGGGCAGGCACCCCGTTGTTTCGTCAGCCCAGGCAGAGTAAGAGCGTGCGAGCGCCCTTCTTCGAGAGTTTCGACGGCTCGATCCCCCGCATTTCCAGGGCGAGCCAGACCCGACAGTAGCTGAGAGGTGGCACTCCAATGTAGAGAAGATATTTAATACGATGGGATGTATGACCCAGCGACGAGTCTGATTAATAGTATTTCTTATCCATGGTGAGGCTGAGCATTGGTGGACATCAGTCTCTCGAGCAGCAGGCGCCGATTTTGTGTGGACCTGGGAGGATTTTGTGGTTCGGTTTGAACGATGATATTTTCATGATCACATCTGACAACAGCGAGCGCTGGAGTTTAAGGCCCTGGTGCAGGGTGATATGATGATGGTTCAGTATGCGGCTCATTTTGTAGCGCTGTCTAGATTTGTACCTTATTTGGTAGATGATGAGGGGCGGAGGGCTCGCCGTTTCGAGGACGGTTTACATTAAGTCTTCAAGGTCGTGTTATTGGTCATGAGCTCCCAACTTTTGAGGGGGTGGTACGGAAGGCCCAAATTTTTGACGTTGAGTGGGCTGGTTCTCAGAGTGATCTCGGTCAGAGGAGAGACCGAAAGAAGCAGGCTCCTTCCAGTGACTCCCAACAGTGTCGACCATAGCAGAGGCGCATAGGCCAATCAGCCTTCCGAGCGTCAGCGGCACCTCCAGCACCACCTCTGAGGCAGTTCACTGGCACCTATTTTGGGTGTGGTGCACAGGGGCACCGTATGTGGGAGTGTTCCTGCCCCCAGTAGCAATAGCAACCAAGAGGTTCATAGCAGCCTCCACCACAGTAGCGGCAGCGACAGCAGCCCCCACCACCAAGGCCCCCTCAACAGCAGCATCAGCACCAGCCTTCGAGGCCGTAGCAACAGAGGTAGCAGTTTTGACCACCTCAGCGATAATAGTAGCAGCAGCAGCACAATCAGAGGGGACAGGAACCTCCCCAGCGGCTCAGGTTAGGTTCTATGCGGCTCAGCAGGATCCAAAGTCATCTAGAGGAGTCGTTGAGGGTATATTTCCAGTCTCTGCATGCATTGCTTGAGTTTTATTTAATTCCGGTGCTTCACACTCGTTTATGTCCGAGGGATTCTACCGTTCGACTGGATTGCCGATAGAGTCTGCTCGAGAGGGGTTGACCGTATCGACACCCTTGGGAAAGACTATAGTATTAAGCCACTTCTGTTCGTCTTACCCCGTGTTAGTGGGAGACATTTTCTTGCCCGCTAACTTGTACATGCTGCCAATGTCAGATTTCAACGTTATCTTAGGCATGGATTGGCTTGCTGAGTACCACGTCATCTTGGACTACTCCACGAGGACAGTCATATTCTGTATACCAGGCTTGCCACAGTTTTAGTTTGTTGCAGAGCCCCGAGGAGAGCCATTGTCTTGCTTGATGTCCTACGTCGTTGAGGAGCATGTCGCCACTTGTATTGATCAATTGCCTATGGTTTATGATTTTCCTGATATGTTTCAAGAGATTCCGGGATTACCGCCTTACCGACACATCGAGTTTCAGATTGATCTCATGCCTGGTACCGCGCCTATTTTGAAGTCTCCATATCGTATGGCACCATTGGAGTTGCGGGAACTGAAGAAGCAGTTGGACGAGTTGCGCTAGTTAGGCTTTATCCTTTCGAGCAGTTCACCGTGGGGAGCGTCGGTACTCTTCACGAAGAAAAAGGATGGCTTGTTAAGGTTTTTCATAGATTACCACGAGCTCAACAAAGTCACGGTTAAGAACAAGTACCCGCTCCCGAGGATTGATGATTTATTTGATCAGCTACAGGGTGCATAGTTCTTTTTGAAGATTGACCTATGTTCCGGTTATCATCAGATTTGGGTCCGAGAGGAGGACATCCTGAAGACGGCTTTCAGGACGCATTATGGTCATTTTGAGTTTCAGGTCATGTCCTTCAGACTGACCAATGCACCTGCGGTCTTCATGCAGTTGATAAACGAGGTCTTCCGTCCGTATCTTGATCAATTGTTGTAGTCTTCATCGACGACATTCTGATCTATTCGAGGACCCGTGAGGAGCACGAGCAGCATCTGGATATTGCATTGCAGACCCTCCGCACCCACCAGCTATATGCAAAGCTAGAGAAGTGTAAGTTTTGGCAGGAGGAGGTGAAGTTCCTCGGTCACGTGGTGACAAGGGAGGGTGCGCGGTGGACCCCTCGAAGGTTGAGGCAGTGCGTCAGTGGGACCAGCCCACGAGGGCATCTGAGATCCACAGTTTTCTTAGTTTGGTGGGCTACTACCGGTGCCTCATTGAGGGCTTCTCTCGTATTGCAGCCCCGTTGACCAGGTTGACTCGGAAGGGCGTGGAGTTTGTTTGGAGCGACGCCTATGAGTGATCATTTATGGAGTTGAAAGACCACCTCACGTCCACTCCTGTCCTCACTCTTTCCTCTGAGAGTGATGGATTTATTGTATTTATCGATGCCTCGCATATTGGTTTGGATGTTGTCCTAATGCAGCATGGGAGACCAGTGGCCTTCACGTCTGGTCAGCTCAAGGTCCATGAGCTGAACTACCCCACGCATGATGTTATCTTTACACTAAAGGTGTGGAGGCACTATCTCTATAGGGTTAGGTTTGAGCTCTTCTCCGATCACAAGAGCTTGTAGTACCTCTTTTCGTAGTCCGAGTTGAACATGAGGCAGAGGCGCTGGATGGAGCTCCTGAAGGACTAAGATTTCGATCTTCAGTATCACCCGGGCAAGGCAAACGTGGTGGCAGATGCCCTCAGCTGTCAGCCACGCGGCCTGGTGGCACATATGATAGTCCGGGAGTGGAGGATGCTCGAGGATATCATAGAGTATGATTTTGAGTTCGGCCTATAATCTTCTATCGTGCAGTTATCGAGCCTATTGATTCAACCCTCTCTTATCGCAAGGGTGATCGAGGCTCAGCAGGCTGATGAATCATTACAGAGTTATGTGGCTGAGGCGGCATCTGAGAGTCAGGTAGATTAGCAGATTAGTTCAAATGGTGGACTTCATTTCAGAGGCTGATTATGTGTCCCAAATATTCCTGAGTTGCATAGAGATCTTATGACCGAGACACATCAATCGTGATTTTTTATCCACCCTAGCTAGATAAAGATGTACCGTGATATGAGGTGATAGTATTTTTGGGCGGGAATGAAGCGCCAGATTGCCAGTTTTGTGACTGAGTGTGACACATGCTAGCGTGTCAAGGCCGATCATCAGAGACCCACTGGTCCATTGTAGCTGTTGATCATCCCGACATGAAAGTGGGAGCACGTGCCGACAGATTTTATTATGAACTTACCGAGAACTCAGCGCGGTCATGACGCCATCTGGGTTGTTATGGATCGTCTAACGAAGTCGGCACATTTTCTTGTGATGCGTGTGATTTGGTTTATGGACCGACTTGCGAGATTATTCATCGAGGAGATTGTGAGACTACATGGCGTTCTAGTCTCAATCGTTTCTAATCGAGACCCAATTTTCACATCTTAGTTTTGGGGGAGCTTTCAGAGAGTGATGGGGACTGATTTGCAGCTCAGCACCATGTACCATCCACAGACCGATGGCCAGACCGAGAGGGTCAACCAGATCCTTGAGGATATGCTTTGGGCCTGCACGATTGATTTCGGGGGTAGCTAAGATGATCATCTATGATTGGCTGAGTTCGCATACAATAACAGCTACTAGGCCACCATCAGCATGGCTCCTTTTGAGGCACTGTATGGCAAACCGTGTAGATCATCGAGTTGTTGGACTAAAGTTAGAGAGCGCCGTCTCCTAGGTCCCGAGCTTGTGCAGTAGACATCAGAGGCTATCGATATCATCAGGCAGAGGATGCGCATAGCTCAGAGCCGGCAGAAGAGTTTTGCTGATCTCCAGCGTCGTCCCTTAGAGTTTGTTGTATGGGACCATGTGTATCTCAAGGTCTCGCCCATGAAGGGCATAGTTCGATTTGGAGCAAAGGGCAAGCTTGCACCGTGACCTATTAGCTTACTTTGTCATCTCAGTTGTCTAGCGTCCACAACATTTTCCATGTCTCTATGTTGAGAAAGTGTGGGTCAGACATCGTTCCTATTATTGATTGGCAGCCGCTGAAGGTTCGTGAGGATGCTTCTTACATTGAGTAGCCAGTCCGTATCCTTAATCGAAAGGAGCAAGTCCTCTAAACTAAGGTCATTCCGTTGGTGAAGGTTCAGTGGGGTCACCATTTTGATGAAGAGTCTTCTTGGGAGCGTGAGGCCAATATTCAAAAGCACTATCCCCAACTCTTTGATGAGTGATTATGTGTTGTATTTTGTATGTTGTCTCAGATTTTATATGATAATGTTACGCTTCTTCTTCCTCATGAGTTATGTCTAATTGCGATGATTGTGTAAATTTTGAGGATGAAATTTTAATTAGGAGGGGAGAGCTATAAGACCCGTATCTTAGTCCGTATCATTCCGTAAGTTCCCGCAATCCTCCCGATCGAATTCTGACAACCCTCGACCTATCTCCGACATTTGCGTGCGATCCTAAGCCGAGCCTGTAAACCAGAGTCGGCTCGGCTCGAGACTTGTACCCTAGCGACCGCGGTGTCACCGCGGTTCTAATGCCGCATCTCCCGCGCCGGTCCGATACCCAGGCCAAGAGATGTGGGCCCGCGTTCAGTTCGAGGAAAACACCACATGTGTAAATTTTGAGAGAATCTCTACAACATGTCACCTCAATCAATCAATCCCATCAAGGGTCAAGTACATGTCAAGTACACATCACCTCACACCCCATCCCCAAGCAACTCCATAAGTCAACAATTCTTTACACAACTCATACCTTTCTTACACAATCTACCCCAAAAGTAAACAAATCTCTCACCTCACCCATCCCTCTCTCTTCTTACAACCCTCTCTCTCATTCTCAAACCCATTTTCAAAGCAACCCAAGGAGTCCCACGTCCAAGCTCTCCCAAACCTCCATAAGAGTGTTTTGTGTGTGGCCCACTTCCTACCCTCTCATCTCCCATCTTAACTCTTCATTCTTCATTATCTTCCGTTGAGATCGAAGCCAAGGAGACCACCTTTCCATTGGACAAAGAAGATCAATGGTGGGTGTTCCGTAGGCTTAGATTTTTGCATTTTGATAAGGGGCCAAGTGGGGCTACCGATTGATGGTATGGATCTCACTTTGGACCCTAGGTGTAGTCGATGGCCCACCATGATTCTCATGTTCATTCCGTGATGGGGCCATTCTCCATGGACCCCATCATGATGTTTATTTTCTTCGTATATTAGGGTCATCTAGACCTTGCATTTTCGTGGAGAAAGGATCTCCACCATTGATTTTGATCAGTTATCAGGTGGACCACACGACAGAAAATAGTGGAGTTGATAGTCTACCATTGAAATCCCCTTTTTGGGATTATAGAAGCCTGGAACCAATATGATACGTATTTTCCTCTAAATCTAGGTCTTTGTGACCTTATGAACAGACTGGATGAGAAATAATACTATGGTGGGACCCACTAGGATTTAATGGTGGAAATCATCATCACCATTGTTAGGTGTGGTATGGTCCAGATGATCCTTTGGATATAATTCATTTTTTTGTAATAATGCTCTAAAATGATCTCTAGCAATAAGATGAATGGTGTGTTCGCTTAGGCCCATTTCGGCCCATTTGATGTATATGAGGCCCAATGAGACGTATATGAGGCCTTTATATGGGCTGAATGTGATGTATATGAGGCTCATTGCGATGTGAGATTCCACCATGATGTATGTGATGATGTTTTTGGCAATCATGTCTTGGAAGCAATGATGGTTTGACGTCCACATTGTAAGAGCAATGATGGTTAAATGTCCGCATTGTAACTCTCCCTAGGGCCCATTGTTAGGCCCATACTTGTAGTGTGTAGGCCGTCTAGGCCCATCTTTGTTATGAACAGAATCCATCGCCATATAACATGTTTAGTATAGTTCCATGATTCATGATCATACGCATCATATGTATGCTTGATATGAGAAGTGACTGATCATAGCATATGTCTTCGGGCAAATTGTTTATGAGCTCCCGGATAAACAGTGTTGCCCTACATGAGTACACGATAAGCACAGGATTGCTGCATGACTGGATAGTGTGATTCATGTATTTCACATTGTGTGACATGGTTACTGTACGCCCTACAGACATCAGGGTCATAGCCTCCTCAGGTGTATCGTGGTTAGCAAGATTGGATACTAGAAATCTTATTTTATATGGGGTGTTATAGATGTCCCTGGGTGAAAGTCCCTAAACCCTTATGGTACCAATAGGTTGCTCCAACGTCTAGACTGAGTGGATGCATGATAGTCGAGTGCCGAATACCAAGAGACAACACTTTCCACTGTATCGTGGTCAATTGGAAGGGGTGCAGGCCCGAGAGGAGGGGGCAAAGCTAGGCTGAGTTTGACCAGCTCGAGGAATGAGTCCGTTATCGATGAGTCGGGCCTGATGTTGGCAGACGAATAGTAAGGTCTCTTCCACTCACGTTGTTGCAAGTGATGGGGCGGCAATATGGTTTGGAGTGTACTAGACCTCGATGATATTCCAGAGTTGAGTTATATTGATATGTGGACTTAGATGAGGAATGGTGTGCTTGGTTTGCATCTCGCATCGCATGGCCTTGGTATGACCGACATTATTCATGCCTTGCATCGTATGGCCTTGTTACGGCCAATAGTATTCATGGATTCATCATCATATTCCGCATTACTCTGATATTGCATAATTTTATTACTACATTGCGCACATACTTACACCACCCTCTAAGCTTTTTGTAAGCTTATGCACGACCGTTGCGTGCAGGTGACGTTGGTTCGCAGCAGCGCTGAGGAAGGAGCGCATAGCAAATCATTTTGGAGCTTTTGTCGATCATCATTGTATTTCCCTTTATGCGCACTATACTTATAAGTTTTTTTATCATAGTGGAAATGTGATGGAGTTTTTGGTTGTTGTTTATGGGTTTTGCCTTGGTTATGCTTATTACAAATCAAACTGATGTTGAAAATTCTCCTCGTAGCATCCCAGGATCGGAACCTGGCAGATGGGTGCTGGGAGCCGAGAATGGGGTTTTACGGAGGATGTCGGCGCCAGATTCGATGATCAGGAATTTTGTGAGCTCAGTTTTCAAGTTTGGGGCATGAGAACTCTCTTCTCTCTTCTCTCTTCCCTCTGATCTTTTCATCCTTTCTCTCCATCTTCTCCTTTCTGCAACTCATGTCCAGCAACTGGACTGAGCACGGCTTGGCTCGACACGAACCAACTCGACTTAACCTTGTCCAACACCATAAACGGAGCCTTCACCCATTTTATATCATTTCTCTTCCTTTCTCTTTTCTTCTTCCCATTTCATCTCTTTCTGCTAGAAGAACCTGAGGCAAGGGACTTGGCCCAGAATTACCGTGACCCGAACCGAGTCGAATGACTCTGTGGCAATAAGATGGACGGTGCTCTCTTTCTCCCTTTTCTGATTTCTATTCCATTTTTGAAAAGGAGTTACCCTAAAAGGAGGCCTTATATAAGTCCTTTTAATCTCATTCTAGACCTTTCAAATGCTAACTAATCACTAGATTAGTTAGCCGAGTTGGTTTTGAATCTAAATGCGGCACGATGGAAATATGATGATTCAGATTAAAATAGGTTGCATGGCTATGATTGGATAGTATGGATGGATTTCTAGTCGCCCGGCCCACTGAGCCTCTGATCGGTGTTTATGACACATGATCAGATGGTGGGATTACTGGCCAAACGGGGAAGATAGCTCCACCGTCAATGGAAAATTCTCAACAGGCAGATGGTCCTATGATCTGATGCCTTTGGATGGCTTAGATGGGTCACAAAGACCTTGTGGGACCCACCATTTAGGCAATGGTATCCGATATCCCGATGGGTTTTGAGTTTTTTCATTCTCGGGCGGTTTTCTCACAACAACGGAGGATTTCTTGTGGAGCTTTTCAATTTATCAGCATGAGTCATTGCTTGCCCTAAGACCAATGCCTCCGATGAATCTAGGAGAGTTTTCAAAAGCAAACGGACGGTCGAGATGGTGTCAACGTCAAAGTGGAAAGATTCTCTTCACATACGTCTTTTCCTTCGCTGCGAAGCCCTAACATAAGTTGAGGTTTGAATGGACGATTGAGAATCATTACGATGGAGGGTCGAGATGGAAGGGATCGAGCTGGCTCAAGTTGCCAGCTCACCTGAGAAATGGGTTTTTGCTTTCTGTAAAATAGTCGCACGCTCAGTTTGAGCTTAACCAGTGCGTATACACGGGTGTGATATTATGGAAAATTCCTTGGGTTTTGGTCAAAATCGTGTGCTTGACACGATGAACGGCTTAGATCTCTGGTACGGACTAGAGTAGTGGCCCGATTTGGATCAAATGTCCACTTATGTTCAAATCCTAATTGCTTGTGATTGAATCTGTGCGCACACAGGTGAGTTCCAACGAGTGGAAGGACCAACGTTTTGGTCAGACCAACCCTCTAAACTAGATGAACGCTTCAAATCTTGATGATGGATCATGAGGGTGGGTCATAGTAACTCGAAACGGAAATAGTCCATTTAAACTGTTTGCGAGCTAGAAATGAGGAGAAATTCTCCTTTATTCAAAAGTTTTGGGTCAACCTGGTTTGACCCGAGTTAATGATCAGGTGCACCACGAGTGTACGTGCACTGTGCACACACAGTCCTAAAGTGGGGCCCACATGCTACTCAGTGCAATCCACTCCGTCCATTTACTTTGGAGGCCCCAAATTAGTGTCCTTGCCTAAAGATCGGGTATATCCAAAGCTCATGTGGGTCAAAATTCTCTGATTTAAGCGCCTATTGATGATTTTTTATAACCCAATGGTCAGATCTATTCCAAGTCTGTTCCACACCAAAACACAAGGTTGGTAGATTTGTTTAGAGGATAATTAGTGATGATTTTAATGATTAGATAACTTAATTATGATGGTTAGTACTGGATCTCTATATTGAGTGATGTTAGTCTAATAGTAAATGGACCTATGATCTAGGCCACAAACTTTATGACTAACGTTTATTTACATTCATTTTGGGGGTCCTTATTATACGAAAATTTGGGGTCTTAATTAGTGATGCAATGCGACCCAGTAGTTGAACTGCTTCAGGGCTTGGTTATCATTAGTAGAGTTTTTTAGTTTAATCTGAGTTAAGTTTTACGGTTATATGAAATCAGATGTGCACATGTCGATCAAGTGTGAGTTATAAATTTCGACTGTTGTGGCCTGATGATCGGCCGGTTAGATGATTGAAGTATGCATATTGTGAATTATCAATGGTGGTCGACAGTGTCATTTAGGTATGAACCTTCACACGACTATGCTTATTTAAATTATAATGGTAATACCTGAGTACTAAAAGTACAGGGTGTTACAAGTGCTGACAACGTTCTTCCACTTCGATTTCTTCACGATTCTAGTTGATCTTTTTGTTTTTCTTTTAGGATGTTAGTCTTGTTAGGCTAATCTCTTAGATAAGGCTAAGGAATGAAACCGGTAGTTTATTTTGATGTTATCTTACTTCGATTCAAGTTTATGTTAAGCTTCATTGATTTCTAGTTTAATTTAAGGAATATTTTCAGTTTTCTATGGTTCATTGTGACTCCAATTACAATAGATGTTGTGAGAACTTTGAATATCTTCTTACTTATTTAAAATTGTGTGATGTGTATAATTCGTTGTTCACCATCATCTCCTAGGCATGGTGGATGATTGAATTTCCTACCATCATTACAATTAGACGGATATTTGGGAACTAATCAAATGAAAGTTCATATTCTGTTTTAACCGCTCCATCATCCGATTGGATAGGATAGGACTTCGATTCTAATCGAGTTATCGTTGAATCAAGTAGATTAATGTTGGGATTACTATAGGTGGATTCCTATATCCTTAGTCTTTTTATCTTTATTAATTAAAACCTTTTTCTTCAACGCTGGATTAAAAACCCAGACAACCAAGTTAGATTTAGATTAGTTCTAAACCGTGTTCCCCATTCCTTGAGGATTTAACCTCGGTCTCACCGAGTTATAACTACATCGCGACCCTGCACTTGAGGTTGTGAACAAGTTTTTGGCACCGTTGACGGGGAGTGGCATTGAACACAATTAGGTTTAGGTTTTTCTTCGTTTGAATTTCGTTTTAGGTTAGGTTTTTCTTATTTTCTGAATTTTTCTAATCTAGGGTTTTTAGAACTTTTCAATTTCAGAATTTTATTTTTAGGATTCATCTTTTTTTTCTTCTCTTTCTTCTTCTAACATTATTAACATAGTTTGATTGTTTTGATTTTGTAGGATCTTCAATTCTAGTTCTTCTCTTTTGGTAATTTCTTCCCTCTACTTACTTTCCATTTTGTTGTAGGACTTTTTTATTGGAATTTATTTTAGGAATACATTTAGAATTAAGGTTTCATCATGTTCATACAAGAGTAGACACATGAATACACTAATATACTTCTAGAGGATGAGAGATTTCGTGAAGGGCTGTCGGATGATTATGTTAAAAAACAACCTATGTCTCAAAATTTTACTAAAACCATGATTGAGAACCGATCGGGATATAATATTCCACTGGTTAAGAAATCCTTACGGGATCATATGCGAGAGAATAATTACACTTCACCAATTAAGAAATCATTACGTGATTATTGGAGCGAGAACAATTATCACCCATCTGGCAAGAAGAAAACAATGCGTGATTATATTATGAGTGATAACGCGTACCAACAACCATCAAAGTCTCCCTCATATGACCTGTATGACTATAATTAGTGAAAACATCAAAGTTTAAAGTGGAGAGGTGTACCAACCATGGATTCTAGTGACTATTATCTTGGATCTCCTACCTTTGAGATCCAACCAGAAACAATCCAAGAGGATTCACTTCAGAAATTCATGGATGCTCAAGAACAAATTAACTAACACATCGTACAATCCTTTACAGAAATTTAAACATCATTGGAATTGCTTGAATCCTCCATTCAAAGAATTTAATTGTACCTTATTGATGAGGAAGAGGCTAGTTTATCCCATCCTCAACCCAATCTAGAAACACAATGCGAGGAGAGTGATTCCAACTCGCTTGTGGAGTATACTAAATTTGAAAATGAGGAGTTGGATTATATTCATGAGTATACGGTTCAGTATTCTGAAGAGTTGATCTCAATGACAGTCCAAGTTAATGATCGAGAGGCAAAGGTAATTTTCAAATATAGTGATGTTGACCACTTCACCCACATGAAACGCTTGAATCCAATGTGGAAAATGAGTTTCTTTCAACTAAATGTCTCGACTCTTTAGAAGATCGATTGGCACACTTTGAGGACTCTAATGACAACATGATTCAAGACATAGTGGATGCCTTGCAAGAAAATACCTCGATAGTTGATACTGATTGAGGGAATTATTTTTCTAAAGAGCTCCCCTCCACCAACACTAAATTCTTACCATTACAGAAGGAGGAGCTAAAAATTGAACCAAAGTCTGAAACTTCAGAATGTGTTGAGACTATACTAATTAATGAGAATTTTCTAAATTTCATCTACTTGTAGTCTCTGATTCACCATGGTGTACTAACATTAAAAATTTTCATCATCCGATTGGATCGGATATGATTTCGATTTTTATCGAGTTATCTTTGAATTAAGTAGATTAATGTTGAGATTGCTATAGATGGATTCCTGGATCCTTAGTCTTTTTTATCTTTATTAATTAAAACATTTTTCTTCATTGCTGGATTGAAAACCTAGACAACCAAGTTAGATTTAGATTAGTTCTAAACCGTGTTCCCCATTCCTAGAAGATTCGACCTCAGTCTCACTGAGTTATTACTACATCGCGACCCTGCACTTGGGGTTGTGAACAGCATGTGGAGTAGTAAATTTGGGAGCCTACTGTGAATATAAGGTGAAATCATAATAGATAAAAACTAATATTATTGTTTGGGTGAGTGATGTAGCACAAGGCAGAGTTACATTCTCAGCATGTTTGGACCAAAAAGGCCACATGGAAGCGGAATTAGTCCATCAAATCTAGACCGAGTCTTATCCAGGGCATAACGTAATTGGGCCTAGGCCCATCTATTTTTAAGAAATTCATTCTAGATACAGAGATATTGTTGTTTGAAGTGTGAACCATAAATCAACCACAACTTTCGATCCGAGTATCGTTACAGGACGCATGATCTATCAAACTTTACTATAACACGATCTTTCAAACTTTACTGTAACAAGACATCCTCGATCAACCAACCCCATAGAGGGTCATGCCAGTCCGTTTCTCGAGAAAATGCTTCCTTTTAATTCAAAATTACAATTTTAGGGAAAACTTATTATTTTTACTAAATTTTAATTAAGATTAATTTTAGACTTTTTATTCTTGTGAATTCAAGAATAATCTTATGAATTTAAGGTTTTACCTATTTGAGGTAAACAATGATCTTTCTCACACCCTATTGGAGCATAAAAAGGGAGAGGAATTTTTGGGACACAAATTCTCTCAAAAATAGCAATTGTGCGGGTGAATTGTAAGACCCGTATCCTAGTCCGTTCTGTTCCGTCGAGTCCCGCGATCCTTCCTGTCAAATTTCGGCAACCTGTGACGTATAATCGACGTTGCGATCGACCCTAAACCTTATGTTGTGCATTTGAGTCGGCTTAAATCAAGACTTGTACCATTGCGACCGCACCGTCGTCGCGGTTCCGACGCCGCGTCTCTTGTACCGATCTGATACCCTGGCAGGAAGATGTGAGCCGGCGTTTATTTCGAAGAAAACGCCGCACGTTTGCAATCCCAAGAGAATCTCTTCAATGTGTCAAATCAATCCCATCAATCAATCCCATCCATCACCTCATGTCAAGTACAAGCAACCCATGCTTTCTCTCTCCAAAGTCAACCCATTCTCACCCTCTCTCTTACACACCCATGCTAGTCAAGTACACATCACCTCACATCCCATCTCTCTCTCTCATTTCTCAAATCAATTCCAAGCAACCAAAGAGAGAGCTCACGTCCAAGCTTCTCCATGTGAGAGAGTGCATGTGTGTGGTCCACTTTCCCATCCCAAATCTTCCATCCTAGCCTTTCATTTTTCATCTTCCACCGTTGAAGTGAAGCCTAAGGAGATCAGCATTTCAACGGACCGAGAAGATCGACCGGTGGGTGCTTCTATAGGCTAGGTTTTCATGTTCTTATAATGGGCCAAGTGAGGCCTACCGATCAATGGTATGGATCTCACTTTGGACCCTTGATGTGGCTAATGGCCCACCTTGATGCTTAAGATCATTCCATGATGGGGCCATCCTCCATGGATCCCATCATGATGTTTATTTTCTTACATAAATATGGTCATCTAGACCTTCTAGTTTGGTGGAGAAAGGATCTCCACCATTGATTTTCAATTTGGTGGGCCCATATGCAATGGGACCCACTTGATGTATGGATTGGATGCTTGGAACGGAGGGCCCATAGTGCCGGGGTCCCTCCATCACACGTGTATCTCTCTCTCTCTCTCCATCCCTCTCTCTCCTTCTCTTTTTTATTTAATTATCTTTGTGTGTGATGGGGTGGCCATGTGACCCACTTGGATGGGCCCCATCTTAATGTATATTTTATCCTTACCATTCATCCATTTGGTGGCCCACAGGAGCAAGGCCCACCTTGTGCATGCCCTGTGCATATGCCGTCCATCCCTGTCCAGGACGTCCCTGGACTGAAATGGAAACACAAATGTGAGCTTGGTTCATGAGATTTGGAAGGGGTTTGCCCATGTAGGCCCCACCTTGATGTATGGGGCTAATCCACACCGTCCATTCCATTTTCCAAACCATTTTAGGCGTTGAGCCAGAAGATGAAACTGATCCAAGCTTCTGGCGGGCCATACCTTTTCAAAACAGTGGTTTTCACCGTTTAAATTCATTTGAACTTTTTTTTCATGCCAAAAATATCCAATATTGGACTCTACGGATTTGTTATGGCCTGTAGACTGGAGTGGATTTTGTTGATGCGGGCCCTACCACCGAAAAACCACACAAAAATGTGATTTTCAAAAAAATAAAAAAATATATATAAGGGTAGCAGCTTTCGCTGCTGCCGCTGACAGCGCCAGAGGCGGAGGCGCTGCCTACGCGTGTAGGCGGGCGTCCGTGCAGGGACCCACGGCCCCTCATGTGGGTCCCACCATGATGTATATTTTGTATCCACGCCGTCCATGAGGTGGACCACCCCTTGAGGTGGGTCCCCTCCAAAAATCAGCCAGATCCAAGACTCAGTTGGCCCACACCAAAGGAAACAGTGGGATTGAATGTATGCCATTAAAACCCTTTTTGGTTCCACGGCAGTTTTCGGATCAAGCTGAAATTTGTTTATACTGTTCATATAGGTCTCAGTGACCTTATGGACGGATTGGATGCCATATAAATGTTATGGTGGGCCCCACATGGGACCCACAGTGATGTATGTGTTGTACCCCCGTCCAGACAGACGGTGGGGCCTACCTTGCTGTATGTGTTCGTCCGCACCGTCCTCCCTGGACGGTGGGACCCCCCCTGTGCGCGTGTGTGCGCGCGTGTGTGTGCGTGCGTGCTGTGTGCGTGCGTGCGTGTGGTGTGTGTATATAAATATATATTTATATATATATATATATATATTATATTATAAATGTTATATTGTATATATTATATATTATATTATATAATATACATTTGTTGGTGGGCCTTAGGGATTTTAATGGTGAAAATCATCATCACCACTTGTGTTTTGGTATGGCCCACCTTGGTATACATGTAAGGCCCATGTGATGGGGCCCATTCAATGTATTTGAGGCCCATGTTACAAGGCCCATTCTGATATATTCTAAGGCCCGAGCCCATTGCAATGTACATAAGGCCCGTTGGTAAGGCCCATTAATGTGGCTCATTTGATGAATGTAAAACCCATGTGATTAGGCCCATTCTGATATATTCTAAGGCACATGGGTTATAGCCCCTTGCAATGTACATAAGGCCCGTTGGTAAGGCCCATTAATGCGGCCCATTTGATGAATGTAAGGCCCATGTGATACGGCCCATTTAATGTGTCTAAGGCCCATGGGTCGAGGCCCAATGGGATGTCCTTAGGGTCCATTGCAATGTGTGATTCCATATGGTTTGTGTAATGGTATTTTATGGCGAGCCATGCCTTGGGAGCGATGTTGGTTTGACGTCCACATTGTAAATACAATGTTGGTTAAATGTCCGCATTGTAACTCTCCTTAAGGCCCATTGATAGGCCCATACTTGTTGATAGTTCCTGACTTTATAACATGCTTAGTATAGCTCCATGATACATGCCCATATGCATCATATGTATGCTTGATATGAGAAATGCTTGATCATAGTATAAGCCGTTGGGCTGAGACATTTACGGGACTCCTTATGAGACGGAGTGCCCCACATGATTGCGTGGTACGCATGAGATTGCTGCATGATTGTACGGTGTGACTCATGCATCTTGCATATGTGTGACTTGATCACTGCACGCCCTAGCGACATCAGGGCCGTGGCTCCACAGACACATCGTGGATGGCCGTATCAGATACCGAAAATATTGGCTCTAGCATTATGGGCACTTAGGATGTCCTTGGGTGAAAGTCCCAGAACCTTTTTGGTACCAGGAGATGCTCCAACGTCTAGACCGAGTGGATACACGAGCGCCCGAGTGCCGAATACCAGTAGGCCGCGTCTCCCACTGTTTCGTGGTCGGTTGGAAGGGGGTGTGGCCTTATCCGCCCGAGTGAGGGGGCTATAAGCTAGGCTGAGTTTGACCAGCTCGCAAATGAGTCCGCTATCGACGAGCCGGGTAGATATTGGCAGACTACTGGTCAGGCGGATAGTGTGGTCTCTTCCACTTGCTTGACTGTGCAGCTAGGGAGGAGGCAGTCAGTGTGAGGTGTATTAGACCCCGGTGATATCCAGAGAGGAACTGTACTGATATGTGTACTTGATGAGGACTGACATGCTTGCTTCGCATCTCGCATATGACATTTGGCTACATAGGCCTCGCATCGCATGGCCTTGGCATGGCCGATAGCATTCATGTCTTGCATCATATAGCGTTGGTACAGCTGATAGCATTCATGGACTTATCGCATATTTCCGCATTACTCTGATATTGTACACTCGGCGCTGGCCTTGCACACACACTTACAGTACCCTCTAAGCTTTTGTAAGCTTATGCACGACCGTTGCGTGCAGGTAGTGTTGGACAGCAGAAGCGCTGAGGCAGGAGTGCACATCAGTTTATTTTGAAGCTTTTGATCACCTTGTATTTCCCTTTCATACGCTTTGTACTTAAAAGTTTTCGATATAGTGGATATGTGGTGATGTTGTTTTGTGACTTGGTTATGCTTATGGTTATGCTCTATTAAAAAAAAAAAAAAATTCTATTGAAAATCCTCCTTGTAGGATCCCAGGATCGGAATCTGGCATGAGAGTGCCGGAATCCGAGAATGGGACACTACGGAGGCTGTCGGCACTAGATTCGGCGATCGGGAATTTTGTGAGCCTGTTTTCCGAGTTTGGGACGTGACAGAAGTTGGTATCAGAGCATAACTTGGGAATACCTGAGGATCACGTCACATATCTGCTATGAACTTAGAATGTATAGGTTTCAAGTCGGAATAACTTTGCGATTTTTCGACTTAGACCCTTAACCTTCATGCCTTCGAGAATTCTCAAGGCTGATAGGCTCTTGTTCCTTCCTGTAGGACAAATGGCTAGAAGATCGACCCGAGCGAATCCCCCTCCGCCACCTGCGACCCCCGCTCCTCCACCAGCTGCTGCTCCCGCTCTACCACCGGCGACTCCTGTTCCGCCACCAGATATTCCTGATTTTCAGCCCGAGGATGCCACTCCTTTACCTGAGACCGGTGCGGATCCGACCGTACCCGTGAGTGCCACCCAGGTGCAGCAGATGCTTCAGGCGATGACCGCTATTCTTCAGGGGCAGAGCAGACGTCCCACTGTTACACCAGCCGAGGCTGAGCAGGAGCGAGCGAGCGCCCTTCTCAAGGACTTCCGACAGCACGATCCTCCGCGTTTCCGAGGCGAGCCTGACCCTACTGCAGCAGAGATATGGTGTTCCGAGGTAGAGAAGATATTTGACACCATGAGATGTACGACCCAGCAGCGTGTCCCATTAGCTGTATTCCTTCTCCAGGGTGAGGCTCAGCATTGGTGGGCATCTGTAGCCCGATCTGTAGCCACTGATTTTGAGTGGACCTGGGAGGACTTTGTAGACCGGTTTGACCGGAAGTTCTTTCCTGAGCATGTGCGACAGCAGCGTGCATTAGAGTTTGAGACTCTGGTCCAGGGGGACATGTCTGTGTCCCAGTATGAGGCTCGTTTCGTCGCACTATCGAGATTCGCGACGTATCTTGTTGATGATGAGGGGCGGAAGGCCCGCCGTTTTGAGAACGGTTTGCGTCCTGCCCTCAGGAGTCGTGTGATTGGACACATGCTTCCGACTTTTGAGCAGATTGTGGAGAGGGCTCAGATTTATGAGTCGGATTGGGCCAGTTTGCAGAGAGCCCGTGACCAGAGGGGAGATCATAAGAGGAAGGCGCCCTCTGGTAGTTCTCAGCAGCAGCAGATCGTTCACAGCACGACGCACGACCCGCCCGATTCGAGCACCGACAAGCACCCCAGCACCACCTTCGGACCATTTACCGGTACTTGCTTTGGGTGCGGTAGGGACGGGACATCGCGTGCGGATCCCCATCCACAGCGCGCAGCTCAGACACCGCATCGCCTCCACGCAGCCACCACGGCGGCAGCGACCACATCACCGGCCTCCGTGGCCTCCCCACAGCAGAGGCGAGAGATCGAGCCGCCACAATGCGCAGCATCGCATCGCAGAGACCTCGAGAGGACTGCACCTCCCAGCGAGCTCGGGGTAGATTTTATGCGCGCACAGACCCTCGATCATCGGGAGGGGTCGTCGAGGGTACTCTCCTTGTTTCGCATGCATTGCACGTGTATTATTTGACTCGGTGCATCTCATTCCTTTGTGGCCGATTTTTGTCGATCGACCGGTTTGCCGATGGAGTCCGCCGTGAGGGTTTGTCGATATCGACGCCCTTAGGGAAGACCGCAATATTAGACCGATTTTGCTCGTCTTGCCCCGTTACGATTGGGGATATCTTTTTGCTTGCGGACCTATTCGTATTGCCGATGTCCGATTTTGATGTTATCTTGGGCATGGATTGGCTCGCCGAGTATCATGCCGTATTGGCTGCGAGGTCGGTCATGTTCTATATACCGCGTGCGAATTCCGATTTGTTGCCGAGCCCAGGAGGAGACGCTTTCTTATGCATTATCGTGTGCCGTTGAGGAACCAGTTGCTTTGAGTATCGACCAGTGCCGGTTGTTTGTGGTTTTTCCGATGTATTCCAGGAGATTCCGGGGTTACCACCTCGTCGGCTACCGAGTTCCAGATTGATCTTGTGCTGGATCGCGCCTATTTCAAAGGCCCCGTATCGTATGGCACCATTGAAGTTATGAGGCAGAAGCAATTGGACGAGTTGCGCGAGTTAGGCTTTATCCGTCCGACGAGTTCGCCGTGGGGAGCGCGGTACTCTTCGTGAAGAAGAAGGATGGCTCGTTGAGGCTTTGCGTAGATTACCGCGAGCTCAACAAGGTCACAATCAAGAATAAGTACCCGCTTCGAGGATCGATGATTTGTTTGATCACCTGCAGGGGCGCACTTCTTTTCGAAGATAGACTTGCGGTCCGTTATCAATCGAGTTCGGGTTCGAGATGAGGATATCCCGAAGACGACCTTTAGACTCGCTATGGTCATTTTGAGTTTCAGTTCATGTCTTCAGACCGACCAATGCGCCCGCAGTATTCATGCAATTGATGAACGAGGTCTTCCGTCCATATCTCGACCAATTTGTTGTGGTGTTCATCGACGACATTCTCGATCTATTCGAGGACCCGTGAGGAGCATGAGCGGCATCCGGAGATCACATTGTAGACCCTCCGCACACCGGCTTTACGCGAAGCTGGAGAAGTGCGAGTTTTCGCAGGAGGAGGTGAAGTTCCTTGGTCATGTGGTGACGAGTCGTGGGTGTCGCAGTGGACCCCTCAAAGATTGATGCCGTGCGTCGGTGGGGCCAGCCACGAACGCATCCGAGATCCGTAGTTTTCTTGGTTTAGCGGGCTAGTTCCGACGCTTTATTGAGGGAGTCTCTCGAATTGGAGCCCCGTTGACCTGGTTGACCCGGTTGGGTGCCGAGTTGGTTTGGAGCGATACTTGTGAGCAGGCATTTATGGAGCCGAAGGACCGTCTCACGTCTCGCTCCTGTCCTCACTCTTCCTCTCGGGAGTGATGGATTTGTTGTATTTACCGATGCCTCGCGAGTTGGTTTGGGTGTCGTCCTGATGCAGGACGGGAAACCGTAGCTTATGCGTCTCGTCACTCAAGGTCCATGAGCCGAACTACCCTACGCATGATTTGGAGCTGGCGACAGTTTCGCACCGAAGGTGTGGAGACACTATCTTTATGGGGTGAGATTCGAGCTCTTCTCCGACCACAAGAGCTTGAAGTATTTGTTCTCTCGGTCCGAGCTGAACATGAGGCCGAGGCGTTGGATGGAGCTCCGAAGGACTATGATTTTGATCTCCGGTACCACCCGGCAAGGCCAACGTGGTGGCGGATGCCCTCGGCTGCACCCACGAGGCCTAGTGGCGCACATGATGATTCAGAATGGGGGATGCTCGAGGATATAGCAGTACGACTTCGAGTTTGGTCTACAGTCTTCTTCAGCTATCGAGCCTGCCGATTCAACCCTCCTTGTCGCAAGGGTGATCGAGGCTCGGCAGACGAGTCGTTACAGGATCACCGAGCAGAGGCAGCATCTGAGGTCAGTCAGACTGGTAGATTGGTTACGATGGTGGACTTCGCTTCAAGGGCCGATTATGTGTCCCGGATATTCCCTGAATTACGCCAAGATCTCATGGACCGAGGCACATCGATCACGATTCTCTATCCACCTGGATCGACGAAGATGTATCGTGATATGAGGCGTCGATATTTTTGGGCGGGGATGAAACGCCAGATAGCCGATTTGTGGCCGAGTGTGACACATGCCGGCGTGTCAAGGCCGATCATCGGACCCCCTGGTCTATTGCGGCCATTGAGCGTCCCGATGTGGAAGTGGGAGCACATATCTACCGATTTTGTCATGGGTTTGCCGAGGCCTCCGCGTGGTCATGACGCTAGCTGGGTTGTCGTGGACCGTCTGACAAAGTCGGCACACTTTCTGGCAATTCGTGAGACTTGGCATACGGACCGGCTCGCCAAGATGTTTGTTGAGGAGATTGTGAGACTGTATGTCATTCCAGTCTCAATCATTTCTGACCGAGACTCGAGGTTCATGTCTCTGTTTTGGGAGAGATTCTAAAGAGTGGTGTGGACTGATTTGCAGCTCAACACCGCATATCATTTGCAGACCAAGAGGGTCAACCAGATCCTTGAGGATATGCTTTGGGCCTGCGAGATTGATTTTGGAGGTAGCTGGGATGAGCATCTGCGATTGGTTGAGTTCGCATATAATAACAGCTATTAGGCAACCATTGGTGTGACTCTTTTTGAGGCATTATATGGCAGACCGTGCAGATCTCCGAGTTGTTGGACCGAGGTTGGAGAGCGGCGTCTCTTAGGTCCTGAGCTTGTGCTGCAGACATCAGAGGTTATCGACATCATTAGGCAGAGGATGCGCACAGCTCAGAGCCGGCAGAAGAGTTTTGCTGACCGTCGGCGTCGTCCCTTGGAGTTTACCGTTGGGGACCATGTGTATCTCAAGGTCTCACCCATGAAGGGTGTGGTTCGTTTTGGAGCGAAGGGCAAGCTTGCCCCGAGATTTATAGGGCCTTTCGAGATCACCGGGCGCATCGGCGCCGTGGCATATCGGCTTGCCTTGCCATCTCAGTTGTCTGGCGTCCACAACGTTTTCCACGTCTCTATGTTGAGGAAGTGTGGGTCAGACATCGTGCCTGTTATTGATTGGCAGCCGTTGGAGGTTCGTGAGGACGCTTCTTACATTGAGCAGCCAGTTCGTATCCTTGATCGGAAGGAGCAGGTCCTGCGGACCAAGGTCATTCCCCTGGTGAAGGTGCAGTGGAGCCATCATAGTGTGGATGAGGCGTCTTGGGAGCGCGAGGCGGAGATTCGAGAGCGTTATCCCCATCTTTTCGATGTTTGATTGTATGATGTATGTGTTTTGATTATATATGATATTATATTTCCTATTCTCTTATGAGTTATGTTGAGTTGTGATGGTAGTGCAAATTTCGAGGACGAAATTTCTTATTAGGTGGGGAGAGCTGTAAGACCCGTATCCTAGTCCGTTCTGTTCCGTCGAGTCCCGCGATCCTTCCTGTCAAATTTCGGCAACCTGTGACGTATAATCGACGTTGCGATCGACCCTAAACCTTATGTTGTACATTTGAGTCGGCTTAAATCAAGACTTGTACCATTGCGACCGCACCGTCGTCGCGGTTCCAACGCCGCGTCTCTTGTACCGATCCGATACCCTGGCAGGAAGATGTGAGCCGGCGTTTATTTCGAAGAAAACGCCGCGCGTTTGCAATCCCAAGAGAATCTCTTCAATGTGTCAAATCAATCCCATCAATCAATCCCATCCATCACCTCATGTCAAGTACAAGCAACCCATGCTTTCTCTCTCCAAAGTCAACCCATTCTCACCCTCTCTCTTACACACCCATGCTAGTCAAGTACACATCACCTCACATCCCATCTCTCTCTCTCATTTCTCAAATCAATTCCAAGCAACCAAAGAGAGAGCTCACGTCCAAGCTTCTCCATGTGAGAGAGTGCATGTGTGTGGTCCACTTTCCCATCCCAAATCTTCCATCCTAGCCTTTCATTTTTCATCTTCCACCGTTGAAGTGAAGCCTAAGGAGATCGGCATTTCAACGGACCGAGAAGATCGACCGGTGGGTGCTTCTATAGGCTAGGTTTTCATGTTCTTATAATGGGCCAAGTGAGGCCTACCGATCAATGGTATGGATCTCACTTTGGACCCTTGATGTGGCTAATGGCCCACCTTGATGCTTAAGATCATTCCATGATGGGGCCATCCTCCATGGATCCCATCATGATGTTTATTTTCTTACATAAATATGGTCATCTAGACCTTCTAGTTTGGTGGAGAAAGGATCTCCACCATTGATTTTCAATTTGGTGGGCCCATATGCAATGGGACCCACTTGATGTATGGATTGGATGCTTGGAACGGAGGGCCCATAGTGCCGGGGTCCCTCCATCACACGTGTATATCTCTCTCTCTCTCTCCATCCCTCTCTCTCCTTCTCTTTTTTATTTAATTATCTTTGTGTGTGATGGGGTGGCCATGTGACCCACTTGGATGGGCCCCATCTTAATGTATATTTTATCCTTACCATTCATCCATTTGGTGGCCCACAGGAGCAAGGCCCACCTTGTGCATGTCCTGTGCATAGGCCGTCCCTATCCAGGGACGTCCCTGGACTGAAATGGAAACACAAATGTGAGCTTGGTTCATGAGATTTGGAAGGGGTTTGCCCATGTAGGCCCCACCTTGATGTATGGGGCTAATCCACACCGTCCATTCCATTTTCCAAACCATTTTAGGCGTTGAGCCAGAAGATGAAACTGATCCAAGCTTCTGGCGGGCCATACCTTTTCAAAACAGTGGTTTTCACCGTTTAAATTCATTTGAACTTTTTTTTCATGCCAAAAATATCCAATATTGGACTCTACGGATTTGTTATGGCCTGTAGAGACCAATGGCTGGGGTAGATCTACCTGATGCGGGCCCCACGTATGAAAAACCGTTGAAAAACGAGTTTTCAAAAAAAAAAAAAAAGAAAACATAAGGGCAGCAGCTTTCACTGCTGCCGCTGACAACGCCAGAGACGCAGGCGCTGCGTGTAGGCGGCGTCCGTGCAGGGACCCACGGCCCCTCATGTGGGCCCCACCATGATGTATATTTTGTATCCACGCCGTCCATGAGGTGGACCACCCCTTGAGGTGGGTCCCCTCCAAAAATCAGCCAGATCCAAGACTCAGTTGGCCCACACCAAAGGAAACAGTGGGATTGAATGTATGCCATTAAAACCCTTTTTGGTTCCACGGCAGTTTTCGGATCAAGCTGAAATTTGTTTATACTGTTCATATAGGTCTCAGTGACCTTATGGACGGATTGGATGCCATATAAATGTTATGGTGGGCCCCACATGGGACCCACAGTGATGTATGTGTTGTACCCCCGTCCAGACAGACGGTGGGGCCTACCTTGCTGTATGTGTTCGTCCGCACCGTCCTCCCTGGACGGTGGGACCCCCCCTGTGCGCGTGTGTGCGCGCGTGTGTGTGCGTGCGTGCTGTGTGCGTGCGTGTGTGTGGTGTGTGTATATAAATATATATTTATATATATATATATATATATATATATATATTATATTATAAATGTTATATTGTATATATTATATATTATATTATATAATATACATTTGTTGGTGGGCCTTAGGGATTTTAATGGTGGAAATCATCATCACCACTTGTGTTTTGGTATGGCCCACCTTGGTATACATGTAAGGCCCATGTGATGGGGCCCATTCAATGTATTTGAGGCCCATGTTACAAGGCCCATTCTGATATATTCTAAGGCCCGAGCCCATTGCAATGTACATAAGGCCCGTTGGTAAGGCCCATTAATGTGGCTCATTTGATGAATGTAAAACCCATGTGATTAGGCCCATTCTGATATATTCTAAGGCACATGGGTTATAGCCCCTTGCAATGTACATAAGGCCCGTTGGTAAGGCCCATTAATGCGGCCCATTTGATGAATGTAAGGCCCATGTGATACGGCCCATTTAATGTGTCTAAGGCCCATGGGTCGAGGCCCAATGGGATGTCCTTAGGGTCCATTGCAATGTGTGATTCCATATGGTTTGTGTAATGGTATTTTATGGCGAGCCATGCCTTGGGAGCGATGTTGGTTTGACGTCCACATTGTAAATACAATGTTGGTTAAATGTCCGCATTGTAACTCTCCTTAAGGCCCATTGATAGGCCCATACTTGTTGATAGTTCGACTTTATAACATGCTTAGTATAGCTCCATGATACATGCCCATATGCATCATATGTATGCTTGATATGAGAAATGCTTGATCATAGTATAAGCCGTTGGTGAGACATTTACGGGACTCCTTATGAGACGGAGTGCCCCACATGATTGCGTGGTACGCATGAGATTGCTGTTGCATGATTGTACGGTGTGACTCATGCATCTTGCATATGTGTGACTTGATCACGCACGCCCTAGTGACATCAGGGGCCGTGGCTCCACCGACACATCGTGGATGGCCGTATCGAATCGAAAATATTGGCTCTAGCATTATGGGCACTTAGGATGTCCTTGGGTGAAAGTCCAGAACCTTTTTGGTACCAGGAGATGCTCCAACGTCTAGGACCGAGTGGATACACGAGCGCCGAGTGCCGAATACCAGTAGGCCGCGTCTCCCACTGTTTCGTGGTCGGTTGGAAGGGGGTGTGGCCTTATCCGCCCGAGTGAGGGGGCTATAAGCTAGGCTGAGTTTGACCAGCTCGCAAATGAGTCCGCTATCGACGAGCCGGGTAGATATTGGCAGACTACTGGTCAGGCGGATAATGTGGTCTCTTCCACTTACTTGACTGTGCAGCTAGGGAGGAGGCAGTCAGTGTGAGGTGTATTAGACCCCGGTGATATCCAGAGAGGAACTGTACTGATATGTGTACTTGATGAGGACTGACATGCTTGCTTCGCATCTCGCATATGACATTTGGCTACATAGGCCTCGCATCGCATGGCCTTGGCATGGCCGATAGCATTCATGTCTTGCATCATATAGCGTTGGTACAGCTGATAGCATTCATGGACTTATCGCATATTTCCGCATTACTCTGATATTGTACACTCGGCGCTGGCCTTGCACACACACTTACAGTACCCTCTAAGCTTTTGTAAGCTTATGCACGACCGTTGCATGCAGGTAGTGTTGGACAGCAGAAGCGCTGAGGCAGGAGTGCACATCAGTTTATTTTGAAGCTTTTGATCACCTTGTATTTCCCTTTCATACGCTTTGTACTTAAAAGTTTTCGATATAGTGGATATGTGGTGATGTTGTTTTGTGACTTGGTTATGCTTATGGTTATGCTCTATTAAAAAAAAAAAAAAAAATTCTATTGAAAATCCTCCTTGTAGGATCCCAGGATCGGAATCTGGCATGAGAGTGCCGGAATCCGAGAATGGGACACTACGGAGGCTGTCGGCACTAGATTCGGCGATCGGGAATTTTGTGAGCCCGTTTTCCGAGTTTGGGACGTCAATTTTAGGGAAAACTTATTATTTTTACTAAATTTTAATTAAGATTAATTTTAGACTTTTTATTCTTGTGAATTCAAGAATAATCTTATGAATTTAAGGTTTTACCTATTTGAGGTAAACAATGATCTTTCTCACACCCTATTGGAGCATAAAAAGGGAGAGGAATTTTTGGGACACAAATTCTCTCAAAAATAGCAATTGTGCGGGTGAATTAACAATAAAGTGTAGTGTGTTGCACGCCGTGCAAAAGAGAAGAATTTTGCCGCGCAAAAGAAACATAGTGTGTTTTCACGCAATAGTGATGTATTGCACGGATTTAGGGTTCACACATGTGTTGGCCTATAAATACCCTCCCCCTCCTCTCATTTACAACATTCGCAAGTAGAACTCCAGTGAAACCAGAGGAAATCTAAAATCCAGGTATTATGGGATGCGATAAAGAATAAGAGGAGAAGAAGAAGAAGATTATGGTAGTCTATGCAGAGGTTTGTTACGCGGTCGCGCAACAAACATCCATTGTGTGGCCACCTAACATATACATTTTTGTATGTATTATGGGGATTCTTCACAAAGATCAGTTATCCCCTATGAATTTTGAAAAGGGTGAGCTCTCAGTCCTAAAGGGGGGGGGGTGAATAGGACTATGCCAAAATAAAAAATGCTGAACAGAAATATTAAATATAACTGAATCAATCAAAGATCTCAATTGTAATAGTGTTGAGAAATTGATTCAAACCTTATTCAAAGGACAACCTTACACCAAAAACAAATGTTTATGGTAGGACAACCTGATTTCTTGAACGCAGTAAGGATCAAGATCGCAAACTAAAACAAGAGGCAAATAAAGGAAGTTATCTATTACACGCATTCACCAAATGTACATGAAAGAAGCGATTACAAACATTCAGCACACATTCATCACATACATCATCATCCACCTCAAACACCAAGAGTTATAATGGTTCGGTGTGTACACCAACTGTTTTCAAACAGCCACACCTACTCCACTTCCAATAATCACAACCCACATGATATTGGCGTTCACTATGAAATAAGGTTTTCTCAGGTTCACCTTAAAACCTATACAGTTGTGTTTTCAATTAGGCTATCACAATTAAACCCTGCGCCGAGATTTTCTAGCTGATCTCAGTCAAACCCAATATAAAAAATTTTCTGGCTAATCTAAATAAAAAATGAAAAGTAAATAAATAAAAGTACTTATCTTCTTCTTCAAGATGCTGCTTGATGTAGCCCGCAGAACCGCTTTGCTTAATGTAGATGTTCAATGTCCAACAAATATAATCAAGGGCTCAAGGTTTTAAATAGATTTTAAATTATCTCAAACCTTGGGCTACTTGTTTGAATTCCTTGGATCTCAAAAGGTAAAGTAAAAACCCCCTTTAAAAGAAAATCAAATTCACAATACTGAGATCAAGGAATTACAAAAATAAATAAGTTATTTAAAAAATCTAAAATTACTGGACTATAGCTTGATAATGACAAGGACTTTTCTCTCAAAGTGGAAGCTTTCTGTGGCTTGAATTATTTGGAATGAGAAAAGACCTCTATTTATAGGCTAAAAAATGGTTCCTTCAACTGGTCTAAGGTCTCCTTCGACTGGTCTTAGATTCAACAAAATTTTAAATCTTCTAGCATGATCGAATAAAACTAACCTTCGACTGGTCGAGCGGCTTGCTCGACTGGTCGAGCATAGCCCTCGACTAGTCGTGGGATCAAAAAACATGTTGTTGGAGTTCAAGTCGAGCTCCCCACGAATGGTCAAGTAGATTTCCACGACTGGTCGAGCAGGATGCTCGACTAGTCGATTTACCAGAAAATTTTAAAAATTGAGTTTAAAACTTGGACTGGTCGAAGCAATTCTTGGACTGGTCGAACCAAAGCCTAGACTAGTCGAATTTTAGCCTATTCAAAGTATAAAAACCCGTAGATAATATACATGAGAAAGGACTTAAACCTAGGGTCTTTCTAAGGTCACTTATACCTGAAACATTAGACATTGAACTCAAATCTTCAATAGCTTCAAATCTTCTACTTGAAGTAGATTCGCATTAGAAGCTTGATCATGAAGTAAACTTACATTAGTAGCTTGATCTTGAAGTAGATCACAACCTTGTAGAAATATCTTCATGTCTTGTACTTCAAATCTTCATATGATGATGATCTTGAAGGTGAACTTTCCATCATGCTTCACTTGAAGGGGAAATTTCCATCATATGAACAAGTCATACTCTAAATTGTTGTCTTACCAAAATTTGACAACAAATGGTGCTTAATACATCATAGCACTTACAAATTTAATCATTTCTTTCAAGATTATTATCTGCAGCTACATCCTAAGCATATCAGGAAGGAATAAAGGACATTTGAATCCGCACAAGTCCTCTATCATTAAGATGGATGCTTTGCAAGCCAGAATTCTACCGGAATTGCCATTTTAAACCATTTTCCTTTACATCATTATATTCATTAAATACATTTTGTATTGGAATAAAAGGAAATATAAGGATGTAACTGAAATCTAGAATCAATAAAAATATTTGATGATGATTGTTCTTTCATTTTCCTTTATTATTATTAAATGTAGATATCCCAATCATGATACATTCATTTCTTGTCGAAACAAAATGGCGACTTTTCTGGGGATCGAACCCAGAATATCTAGTTGGGATATCAATATTTAATACTAATTTTGGAATAATTGAAAGAACGCTTGTCATCAAATGGCGAGCCAAAATGGCAACTCTCAACGGGAACATCCTCCCCTTCATCTCCAAAACAAAGTGTATTTTACTCAATCCGTATTACTAACATAATCGCCATCTTCTTTAGGAATTTCAACCTTTTTCAACTACAATGACTTTCCTCCCGATCAACACAGTTTTCTATTTTACGCCTAATGAATTCGCTATCGATTATGTCAATAACATGCGAACATCGTCTAAGATCTTAGTTAAGAAAGTTCGGTCAACTCCAATCAAGGGCCACAAGCCATGAGCAATGACCGGGGCGGTTTTTGCATCACCAATCATATAGAACAGTGAAGAGGAATGGACAGTTGTGTAATCTAAAAGAGTGAAAGTTCCCCGAACCAGAAGCCCAATTCCACTCCGGGCACTTAGCGAACCTATTACGCGTAATGCAGAAAGATGGAATCCTGAATTAGCTCCACCTCCACTTTATCCAGGACAAGTCAGAACTACTTCCTTTACTCCATAGGATTTTTCAGCCCTTCTGATCGTGACTTTATGATGGACTCGGAAAGAAAAGAGGCAGTCTCCTTTAATGAATAAATCGCCAACACCAGAGTACATTGCAACTACGCCATTGTGTATGTTGACATCGATTTTTCCCTCACCAAAATCGTTGGGATCGCACGAAAGCATTAAGGGGTCTAACAAAGGTTCCTTTTCTCTAAACGCTTCCATAGTGATGTATCCTTCCTTCTTCCCCTCCAACAACTAAACAAAGAGGAAGTGGAGAAGCAGCAATTTACATGGTAGGAACGAGCCAAAATCACCTGCCATCTGCAATTGAACGTCTAGCTGAAATGGCCCATCCACAAACAGTTCTCATGTAAGAATGTAAGAGTCTTAGCGAAGCACTGGAGCACCGGCTACATTGGCTCATAACGTGGCCCGGGTCATCAATTCTCCCATAATGGCTACAGTAAATGGAAATGAACAACAAGTAGAAGGTTCATAACCATCAAGGGTAGGGTCGCACAGATTGGCATCCGAGGTCCACATGATATCACAAGATGAAATACAGCAAGTAGTAGCAGAGGTTGTCATGGCAGAAAGAGAACGGGAACATCCTGGGAGATTCCGTTTCAAAACACCATACCCTCGTGAAGTCAAAGATGTGTCATTCCCTGCAAACTTCAAATATCCAGATTTTTTAAAATTCAACGGGGATGGATCACTGGAAGAACATCTTATGCACTTTATTACCACCATGGACAATTTCTCTATGGTCCTGCAATAGTACTTGCGATTGTTCGGATCATCATTGACAGGAAAAGCTTTCTAATGGAATTCTAGCTTGGCACCAGAATTTATACATACTTGGGATCAGATGTAAGATACTTTATGGAAAATTTATTTTCATTAGACTGGGATGTCAACATCACTGAATTAGCTTCTGTATGGCAACGGGAAGGCGAGCTAGTGTAGAATTTCATCGACCAGTGAAAGACCCAGGGGGCATCATGTCAACAACTCCTTGAAGAAAAAGAACAGGTGAAAATGTGTTTGAATTCCATAGAAACAAGAATCGCTTTTGGCCTAACAAGTGTCGATACACAGACTTTTTGTGACCTCTCTACGAAAGCTCACACACTTAAAATCATGACCAGAAAGATGCCCACCTTTCATGCTTAAATAGTACGGCGGAGACCAAGTGAGTAACAACAAATGTCACGGACCAAGAAAAAAGGAGAGAGGATCCTCACAACCGGCAGAGAACAGAAAAGAGAGAAGATGCGGATCGTTAAATAGGCAAGATGACTAATGACTGCCAAGATAATATGATTATTATGAAGTGTACACATTCATGAAGGAATATGTCCTCCTCATGATGAATCAACAACTGGTCGCTAGACCGATTGAGTTACCCCAACCTAAACGTCCGAAAGAAATAAAGAAGACGAAAGAAAAGAACTATTGTCATTACCATCGTTTTCTAGGTCAACTAACCGAGAATTGTTATATACTAAAGAATATATTACAGAAGATGATGAACAGAGGCGAGATTGTGATGGAGAAAGAAAAGAATGGAATGGGAAAGCAACAGCAAACATGGTGTTCATATGGAATTTCGCATATGAAAAGATTGAACATAAAAGAACTAAGCAAGAGTCGTGCAGGTCATATCTATACAATAAGTAGAAAAATGAAAAGCCTCGTGGACTGGGGCCATCTTCTACATGTGCGCAAGTAAACATGACCCATACAGTCCCAATAACTAGTTAAGAAATAAATCTCCAGACAACCAAAGATAATAATAAAGAAATCAGGCATCTTAAAATATCCCCCAAACAAATAGAAGACAAGGGCAACCAACTGTTGATACGCTATAAGAAGTGAACCTAGTGTCACTCCCCAAACTCATAAACCGAGCTTACAGAATTTCCGATCGCCAAAACCGGTGCCAACAGCCTCCGTAGTACCCCATTCTCGGCTCCCAGCGCCTATAAGCCAGATTTCGATCCTAGGATCCTACAAGGAGGATTTTCCAACATACATTTATCTTGTAAAAAGCATAACCACAAGTTTACCCAAATCACAAAGGCAACATCATCATCACATATCCACTAATATAAATAGTTGAATACAGTGCCGAAACGGAAATAAAGGTAAATGTCAAAAGCTCCAGAAGCTCTGCCGCACGCTCTTGCCTCAGCTCGATCACGTCCTATCATCACCTGCACGCATCTATCGTGCGTAAGCTTATAGAAAGCTAAGAGGGTGGTGTACGTGTGTGCGCAAGATAAGTGTCAAGCACACAAATATCAGCGTAAGCAGAATACTAGCAAGGCTATAAGTCATTCAATATCAGAGTAATGTGGAAACATGTCGGTAAGTCCATAAGTACTATCAGCCTTATCCAAGCTATGTGATGCAAAAAAATAATAAGCCAATATCATATACTGAGGAAGCAATGTAGATTAGTTATGCAATGCGGAGACATAGTAAACCAAATATCATATACTAAGGATGCAATGCAATATACAAATCCTGACGAGTCCACGAATACTACCAATCTCATCGAGGTCATATAAATGTTGAAACATAGCAACCCAAATGCCATATGCCACGGATGTAATGCAATATGCAAATCCTGGCAAGTCCATAATACCATCAACCTCATTCAGAATATGCAATACATGAGCATAGTAAACCAAATGCTATGTGTTGAAAATGTAATGCAATATGGGGTACGAATGAAATAACCAAGCTAGAGCGTGAAGTCGGGATGATAGTACGTAGTATCGTAAGCCGTGGGGTCCATCACAAGGAACTTTTATCCCAACCAGTACCATACATAAATTTAGATAGCTAGACTCAATGTGGCAAACTCCTGATCTCAGGTTAGTCGTGCGCCTAACTGAAATCCTGGCCATTTTGAAGGTACACATATCAAATTAGTTGCGCACCACCAGCCCAAGTGGATAGTGAATGAATGAGTAAAATATTGAGTATGCAACTCCTGCTTAATAAGTCCACATATCAGTACCGTACCTCTTTGGGATCATCACCGGGGTCTAGTACACTTTACGTCACCCGCCGCCCCATCAAGCACACAACTGGGTAAGTGGAAGAGACCTCACTATCCGCTTGCCAATATCGGGCCTGGCTCATCGATAGCAGACCCATTTATGAGCTGGTTAGACTCAGCCTAACATTGCCTACTCCCTCAGGCGGGTAAGGCCATACCCCCTCCCAACCAACCACGACACAACAGGAGATACGGCCTACTAGTATACGGCCCTCATGCACTCATATATATCCACTTGGTCTAGACATTGGGGCATCCTCTGGTACTAAGTGGGTCTAGGGACTTTCATCTAAGGACATCTTGGCACCCCATGTAGAAAAGATTTTCGGTGTCCCATCTGGCAATCCACGATATGCCTGTGGAGGCTAAGGCCCTGATGTCGCTAGGGCGTACAGTGGTCATATCGCAAAATGTGAGATGTATGAGTCATACCATCCAGTCATGCATCAAACCTGCACATACCGCACGCTCATATGAGATAACTCTGCCTATCAGGGAGTCCCATAAATAACCTGTCCAATGACATATGCAATGGTCAACCACATCTCATATCAAACATGCGAATGATGCGTATGGACATGTAACATATGCATGATTATCAAACATAATAATGATTAATCTCACACAATCACATTGGGCCTCTCACATCGTAATGGGCCTCATTTGGTCACAACGGGTCTCATACAATCACAATGGGCCTCTCACATCGCAATGGGCCTTATACATTCATAATAGGCCTCATACCATCACAACACAATGGTCCTCACACACATAATGGGCCTCATACATACATAATAGGCCTCATACCATCACAATGGGCCTTACATGGTCACGATAGGCTTCATACAATCACAATGGGCCTCACATGGTTACAATGGGCCTCACATGGTCATGATGGGCCTCATATAATTAAAATGTTATGCTAACATATACTCAGTGTGTATACCAACATAATCGTAATCGATGATCGGCCTATATATATGGCAGGGTCCATAGAAGGACAACTGATCTAATCCATAATATGAGGATCGATTCTCGATAGTGAATATACCAAATCAGATAACACAGATCCCTCCGTCTACGGTGATGTTGTACTCTCCTCATATCAAGGTTGGGCCTAGGTGGCCTACTTATATCCCTAAGGATCCGAAGCGGGCTTCTTTCGCCATACTATCATATGGCCCGCTAGATGCCCTAGGGGGCCCAAATAAGTCTTAGATGACTCCAAGATTAAAAGAAAATAATCCTACGAGTAACTAATGGGGGCCCAACGTTATGGGTTAACCCAGTATGAATAGGTGGGTCATGCAAATATCAATGGGGCCCAATGATTAGGGTCAACCCACTGAGAGAATAATGGGAATAGGCCTAACAAAGGCCTAAGGGAAGGTTACAATGTGGACATTTAACCATCATTGCCCATCAATGTGGACATTTAACCAACATTGCTCCCAAGGAGTGACTCACATGAAGCCTAACGTATAATGGGTCCATGGCCTCACATAAGGGTCTAATACACATCATAATAGGCCTCTCATGGGCCTCAAATACATCATAATGGGCCACATCACATGGGCCTAATACGTATCACAATGGGCCTCATACAAGGACCTCATATACATCGCATTGGACCACACTCATGGGCCTCGAATACATCACGTTGGGCCTCATTACACGGGCCGTATATACATCATAATGGGCTTCAAATACGGGCGCATATACATCACAATGAGCCTCAAGTACGGGCCGCATATACATCACAACCAGTCTTAAATACAGGCCACATATACACCACAATGGGCCACATCTCATGGGCCTTATATACATCGCAATGGGCCAGAACAATGGGCCTCTTATATATCAAGTGGGTGGTATCACATGGGCCACAACAATGGGCTTCATATACATCAAGTGGGCCGCATCACATGGGCCTCGTGTACATCAAGTGGGCTGTAATATATGGGCCTCATATATATCAAATGGGTCACAATACATGGGCCTCAACAATGGGCCTCCAAAATATCACAATGGGCCTCATATCTGGGCCTCAAATACATCACGTGGGCCGCAACAATGGGCCTCATATACATCAAGTGGGCTGCATCACATGGGCCTCATATACATTAAGTGGGCCATAATATATGGGCCTCGTATACATCAAGTGGGCCGCACCATCTACACCATTCATCTATTTTAAATATCATCTTAGTGCATTTCCAAAAAAAGAATCATATCGACGGATCATCTGGACCATACCACAAATAGCTGTGGAGATAATGATTTCCACTGTTTAATCCACATAGGGCCACCATAACATTTATTTTTGATCCAATCTATTCATATGGTCGCAAAGACCTAAATTAAGAGGAAAAACAAATATCATGTTAATCCAAAACTTCTGTGCTCCCAAAAGGTTTCAATGGTGGACGTTCAACTCTCCACTGGTTTGCAGCGTGGCCCACATAATAGACGGTGTGGATATACATATACATCAATGGTGGGTCCCACATACACATTCATCATGGTGTACGCCGCACAGCACCCTCCAGACGAACGGTGCAGATATAAAATATACATCAAGGTGGGTCCCACGGAACTTGCTGATGTCACCACATCAGCTATTTAGCTGGTGTGGGTACTCTAACCAATCTGCATCCCAGATAGGTGGGTCCCACATGGGGCCCACCACATACATATATATATATATATATATATCATATAATATTATATATATGTATGTATGATATATGTACATATATGATACATACATATATATATATAATATTATATGATATATGTATGATATATATATATATATATATATTAAATCGTCGAGAGTCCAGATGGTTGGACGTCCGTCCAACGGATGATCTGGATTTACTTACATCAAGGTAGGGCCCCACATGGCAGATGGATGGTGCTTATACATAATACATACATTGGGTGGGATCCACCTCAGCTTGGATGGATGGTTGAATATTAACATACCTCATGGTCAGACCCACATGCTAACATCATGTGGGTCCCACCGTCCCATGTGGACGGTGGATGTACAACACATCCATCAAAGGGACCTCACCGTCTAGGAATGGACGGTGTGGATATAGTATCACATCAAGGTGGGTCTCACCGTCTGGACAGACGGTATGAATATACAATACATACATCTGGTGGGTCCACACTTGTGGGACCCACCAGCCATAGGATAACACTGATATTTGAATTTTCTCTACATTTGGGCTTGTCCAGACGGTCGGGCAGCAAGCCCGTCCGCTGGACTGTCTAGCAAGATGGGCCCTACAAGTAGATGGCATGGATATAACACATCATGGTGGGCCATACACACACACCAAGTGGGCCACACACCTCATCATCATCATCACCATACAAAGGAAAAGAAAGAGAGAGGGGGGAGAGAGAGAGAGAGACGATGTAGTTGAGGGACCCCACTACTATGGGCCCCTCTTAGATCACAACACAAACATCAAAGTGGGTCCCATCATAAGTGGGCCCAAAATCAAAATCACGATATAAAGCTACGAACACCCACCGATTGCTAATCTTCTTAGTTTTATGGCTTCCTTAGCTCCTTGGCTTCTTCTTTAATGGTGGAAGATGAGAATTGAAGGGTTGGATGGTGAGATGAGGGGGTAGGAAGATGGGTCCTCTCTTGGTTTCTTTTTTCTCCTTAGGATTTTTCTCTCATGGAGGCTTGGGATTTGGTCGAGAATGGGATGGGATGGAATGATGTATGGGAGAGAGAGATGGTGTTGTAAGAAAGAGATGGGTGGAGAGAGAGAGTTAACTTTGGGAATGAGAGAGAGATGGGTAGGGTATGGGTGTTGTAAGGGGAGTGATGGGATGTGTACTTAGCTTGAGGTGATTGATTGATGTGATGGATAGTAGAGATTCTCTCAAAATTTACAATGCACGGTGTTGGAACCGCAACGACGGCGTGGTCGTTAGGATACAAGTTCAAGTTGAGTCGAGATATATATAGAGGATACGACTTAAGGTCGCATGCAAATGCTAATTATAGGTCGCGGGTTGCTGGAATTCAACCAGGAGGACCACGGGAGTCCACGGAATGGTACGTTCTAGGATATGGGCCTTACACCTGAGAACAAAGGAAAAACCTCAAAATACATATATAAGTGTCGACCTGCCAGAACAAGAAGCTAATTAATATGTTGAACTGCTAAAAAGGGACAAAGATGTGTTTGCCTGGACATATCCAAAAATGCCTAGATTAGAACCGGTAGTGGCAATGCACCGGCTCAACATCTTTAAAGATAAAAGACTGGTTAAATAGGCACAAAGGCGATTCCATCCCGATTTGATACCTTTAATAAAAGAAAAGGTGAACAAGCTAATTAAGGTCGGTTTTATAAGAGAGGTCAAATACCCCAAATGGATTTCTAATATTGTCCCTATAAAGAAGAAGAGCGAGTATATCAGAGTATGCATTGATTTCAGATACTTACACAAAGCATGCCTGAAAGATGATTTCCCACCCAAAACAGAATTGTTGATCGATAGCATGATGAAATATGTGGTCATGTCCTTCATGGATTGATATGCCGGATATAATCAAGTACACATGGCACCTGAAGGCGAAGAGGCTACGACATTCAGAACATCTTTAGGAACTATTGTTACAAGGTTATGACATTTAGACTTAAGAACGTCGGGGCTACATATCAAAGGGCGATATAGAACATTTTTCAGGACATAATGCACAAACACTTTGAATGTTATGTCGATGATTTGGTAGTTCAATCTAGCGATCATGAAGAACATTAAGAACATTTATCGTCAATCTTTCATCGGCTCAGGAAGAAATAGTTAAAAATGAACCCGAAAAAATGTGCATTCGGTGTATCGTCAGGAAAATTCCTAGCATTTGTTATCAGGCACTGCAGAATCGAAGTTGACTCAAGGAAAATCAGAGCTATTCAAGAATGACACCCTTGAAAATATTAAAAGAACTCAAGAGCTTGCAATGAAAGTTAGCGTATATACGACGCTTTATTTCAAACTTGGCCGGAAGATGTCAGCCATTCGCTCACCTTATGAAAAATGAAGTAGAAATCGTATGGGATCAAGCATGCTAGAACGCATTCGATTCCATCAAAGAGTTGTTGAAGTGGCCCCCAGTGCTGACAACACCCGTAAAAGGCAGACCCCTGATTCTATATATCGCCACATGGGAAAATTCTTTAAGGGCCTTGATGGCTCAATGCAATGAACAAGGGCAGGACACCTCCCTTTATTATCTGAGCAAGACTCTGATAGGCGCAGAATGAAACTACTCGCCCATTGAAAATATACGCCTAGCCCTTGTATTAGCAGTACAAAAGCTACGACATTATTGTCTCTCCCATGAGATAAATCTGATCTCACGAGTGGATCGGATAAAATACTTAATGATGAGGCCGATGCTATTAGGAAGATTAGCCAAATGGATGCTACTTCTCTCTGAATTTACAATCGCTTATGAGCCATCAAAAGTGGTAAAAGGGCAGGCAATCGCAGATTCCCTAGCAGCTCATCCAGTCCTAGATAATGAATAGATCTCTGATGAATTGTCAGATGAAAAGGTGTTGCTAGTTGAATCACCTAATTCTTGAAAAATGTACTTTGACGGTGCTTCTCGGATGTCAAGAGCGGGAGTCGTAATAATATTTATCAGTCCTCAAGGTAATCTATTACCATACTCCTTCACACTGGGAGCGGCATGTATGAACAATGAGGCCGAATATAATGCCCTCATTATAGGACTGGAAATAGCTCGTGAAATGAAAATACGGGTTCTATAGATTTTTGAGGATTTCAAGCTAGCAATAAATCAGTTGACGATAGAATTCAAGATAAGAAAACCGAAGTTGATACCCTATTGCTGACGAACACAACAATTGTTAGAAGGTTTTCTTAATGTTGAAATTAAACATATACTGCGATATGAGAACGTGAAAGCAGATACATTAGCCAATCTGGCCGCGGCTCTTTCCTGCCATGATAGGAGCCCTCTTCAGATAACGATTGAAGAACGAAGATTTTTACCATCACTAGAGCTCTTGAACGAGATCACCAAAGCCTAGCCGCTATCTTGTCTAAAAGTCACTATTAATGATTGGCGGTAACCCTTCGTCAATTATCTGAAGTATGGAATCTTACCAAAATAATAGTCACTGAAATTACAGATTAAACAGAGATAAAAAAAGGTTCGTCATATACAATGAGGTATTGTATTGAAAATCTTATAATGAAATATTGTTACATTGTTTGGATACAGAAGAAGCAGATAATGTACACTGTAAGAAGCCCACTCAGGAGAGTACGAGGCCCATCAGGCTAGCTAAAATTTATTCCATCATATACACTGCATGGGGTATTACTGGCCTTTTATGTTCAAAGATGCAATAACCTATGAAAAGTGATGTCATGAATGTCAAGTACACGGTGATATTATACATGTGTCGCCGGAAGATCTATATCAATCAGTGGCTTCATGGCCCTTCATGGCTTAGGGATGGGATGTCATCGGTCATATTAAGCCACCATCATCTAAGGGATGTCAATATATTCTAGTAGCGACAGATTATTTCTCTAAGTGGATAAAGGTGGTTGGCTTGTGTAGTGTCAAAGAAAAAGACGTCAACAACTTTATTCGTCACGCGATTATATATCGACATGGAATTTGGAAGAAAAATATTATTGATAATGGCACTCCTCTTAAGAACGAGAACATGGAAAACTATGTCAGAAATTTGGTATCCAACATTCCTTCTTGACACCCTTATCCACCCGCCAATGGGTTGGCAGAAGCTTTCAATAAGATCATAGTTATGATCTTGAATAAAATTGTCATGGAAAATAAGCACGATTGTGACGAGAAGCTATAGGATGCTTTATAGGCTAACCGAATGACTCATCGAATAGCAACAAAAGCCACACCTTATTCATTAGTTTATGGGGTCGAAGTTGTCATCCCAATTGAAACACAGATCGCGTCTCTCAGGATGGCAGTACATGAGTCGATAACTAAAGATGAAAATGCCAAAATAAGTCTTATGGAATTGGATGCTCTGAATGAAAGATGACTAGCGGCACAACAATGGTTAGAGATATATTAAGCACAAATATATGCCACTTTCGATTTAAAGAAAAAAAAGTGTTAAGCATCACTCCTTCAAGAATGGTGATAGGGTGCTAATGTTGAAAAGACCCATTATGGTTACCCACATAACAGGAGGCAAGTTTGATCCTAAATGGGATGGGCAATATGTTATAACCGAAGTTTATTCTAATGGAGACTATAAAGTTGTGAACCAAAATGGGCAAAGAATCGGAGTACCCATCAATGTCAACTTTATTAAAAAGTATCATCCTTGAAAGGAAAGAGATTTTGATGGTGAAGATTATCAGAAGAAAATATTACCCAATCAAAAGGGGGCAATATAGCATAGTTATACAATGAATGCAATGAGCATAATGTCACAGAAAGCCCTGCAAAATGGCAAGGCATGTATTTTCTATGTACTATCTCGAACGAGCAACGATTATAAATGAACAAGTTTAAAAGCACATTGGTCTGAGAAGAAATGATCACTAATCTACTGAAACAATAATTAACAATAAGATGATAAGACAATAATCAAACGATTGGCAATGGTAGCAATATCGCGAATAATAATCATGTCTGAAGCAAGATTAAAATATCATTATGATATTATTATGGCAGAATATTAACAGCCAGCAAAATTAACTTATAATATGCTGATGATTATCGCCGAATTTCTGAATTGATATTATCGCCGATTATCACCAAATGGATATTATTGCCAATAATTGTCGATTTGATATTATTGCCAATTATCACCAAATTGATATTATCGCCAATTATAGTATTACTTCATCTTATAAAGTAGCGGTGAGAGCTAGTGGGGAAAGCCCATGAATGCCAACCACGCATAAGACATATGTTATATCAGTGACGATTTATCATGCAAGGCAACGGTGACAGCCAATGGCTAAAAGCCACAAAGGCCAACCACGTATAAGACCTGCACTATATCGTCAATTCACCAAATATTATGCAGGCAACAATGAGAGCTAGTAGCCCTAAAAAGCCCACGAAGGTAATCATACGCTTAAACCCATTTGGGCAGCGAAGAAAGCTAGTGGCTTAAAAGCCTGCGAAGGGCAACCATGTGTGAGATCAATACCGCCTGTATTTCTCTTTGACGGTGCCATGTGGATGGGTGAGAGAAAATGCATTTTCATGAATGGATTCGGGTTATGCAGGCAAAGAAAAAGAAGGTCGCAGTATGAGCTCTTTGGTTCATTCATAGATAGGCCAACCATGCGTAAGACCACCCAGGTTCCTGGCTTGATTTCAGTAGAAACTCATGGGGAAGGGTCGACATCCAAGTGAGCTCCCCCCTCATTAATGGACTAGCGGCCTTAGATCTGGAAACCAAATAAGTAGCCTTGTGAGTCCCACGAATTCTAGAGAGTTACTGAGGCCAACGCTGTGTGTAAATCTTACTGAATTCATCGCCCCAGTAGCTTCAATGGGGCCCTTTAATGGAACACAATTTGTGAACTCCCCAGGTTAGGGTGGTTCAGCGAACTCATAAGAGTTATAGAGGTCATTTGCATAAGTCCACCGGCTCCAAATACTCAAGAGCCTAAAAAATTGTGCTTACGCCAAATACTGAAGAGCCTAAAAAATTGTGCTTGCTCTAAATACTCAAGAGCCTAAACTATGTATGACGCCTTAGGAATACTAACCGAATCTTAAGATAATCCCTCCCATTAAAAAGAACATCACATAAGACATACTAATAAATGAAAAATCATATTATCACCATGTCGTGTCTCCAAGCTATGAAATTATATCAAAACATGCATTGAAATATGCAATTGAAACATAAACTAATATGTAAAAAACTTATCATTAATAAACATGTGCTCATCATATTATATACCCCAATTATCAAAGCATGTAGTTAAGAGAAAAATATTTGTGACTACGCGTCATTCATACTTAAAATTTTATTGTTCTGAAAAAAAAATACCAAAGTTATATATGTATGTGAGAATAATTCTCGATACTGGAAAGCTATCAAGCCATTATGATCATTCAGAGACACCCAAAGCAAGCATATACTTCTGCAAATCTTGTTTTAATTAAATTTGAGCCATTGCAACACTGAGTTCGGCATCAATAATGAGCTTGGCTTGATCAGGAGCGTCAACCAACTCTTATTCAATAAAAGTGGTAGATGCTCTATTCTCAAAATGTTCTGATTTTTTAAAATCATATATATCGACAATCTCCACAATATCATCTTTGATCTTACTTATTTTCAACTATTCCTTCTGTTTCTGAGCCTTAAGATTAGCTATTTGCTCGTCGATGGTCACTATAGTCTGTTCGGAAACCTTTAATTATTCTTAAAAGGCATCATACTCCCTATCACAACCGAAAATGATGGTTGAAAGCCTGAAAATTTTATTATTAAGAAGTAGTAATTCTTTCTGATAATTAAAAATGTTTGGTGTAACAACCATAGTACGAGCTGATTCGAGCTGTCGCAGAGAAGCGCATAAATGAATTAGAGAATTATGCAAAGGCGAGATATTGATATTAGCCATCTTTACGGAATTATCTAAAACTGTTAGAGTATTGCTAAGAAAGGGCTACTACTCTAAAGCATGTTTAAGATTAACATATTGAATACTCAACTATCAGAGACATTCGAAATAAAAAATTTAGGGGCTGCAAAGAAGATTCTCGGCATATACATACACAGAGTCGGGAGATGAGCATATTATAGTTATCTTAAGTGGAGTACCTAGAGTAGGTATTGGTGAAGTTTAGAATTGACAAGGCTAAGCCAATTTGTACACCCCGTGCTGCTCACTTTAGGCTTTCTTCAGAGTAATATCATATTACAGAAAAAGAAAAGCAAGTTATGTATCATATGTCTTATTCGAACGTGGTTGGTAATTTGATGTATGTCACAGTTTCTATGAGACCAAATATTTCACATGTAATTGGTGTTGTGAGCAAATATAAGTCAAAACCCAGTAAGCAACATTGGGAGGCAGTAAAATGACTACTTCATTATATACAAGGTACAACGAACTACGTCTTGACATTTTAGAAATTTAAAAAAAAAGTTGTTAGGCTATGTGGATTCAGATTATGTAGGGATATTTAGATAATATGAGGTCAACTTTCGGCTACTTATTTGTATTAGTGTGTGGAGTGATCAGTTGGATGTCAAAGCTTCAATCAGTCGTTGCCCTTTCCACAACAAAAGCTAAGTATATGGCAGTGATGTAAGCTTGTAAGGAAGGTGTTTGGTTAAGATGAATGATGAACAAACTTGTGCTTTAATAGGAGGCCGTGCCAGTTAATTGTGACGATGAAAGCACGATCAATTTGGTGAATAATTTGGTTTATTATTATCATACTAAACATATTGATGTTCATCATCATTTTATCTAACATGTGCTTGAGGAAGGCAGTGTAACTCTTGAGAAGATAGATCCATACGAGCGTCAATCTGGCGAACATGATTACAAATGTGATTTCCACAGAAAGGTTCCGATTATATTCGACTTCTCTAGGTCTAACGAAAGGTTGATGAAGACGGAGTGTGTACAAATGGTGACGCTGATGGTAAAGCTATGATAGAAGTGATTAAATATAGAACTTAGAGTTATGGTTCATGAATGAAGATTAAAGTCATGGTGGAGATTGTTATAAGATGTCTTAAATCTATACATGAAATAGGGGTTCAATTGAATGACCACCCCAGTCGATCAATCGAGTGAACCCCAAATTATGCAGATTGGTCTCTGTCTAATTTTGGATAGTCTCAATCGTTCGAATTCTCAGGTTGATCGATCGATAGAATTCAGAAAATATCGTTAAACTCTCTAGACACTTTTGGGCGTGTTCGATCGCTTAAACACACTGGCTTGATCGATCGAGGATTGCTCTATTGGTGTCGATTGATCAATGCTTCGATCGACAACGCGCACAATTTTAAATAATTGCACGATCAATTTCCTATTCTGGGTGTTATGCTATATATATATATATATATATATATATATATATATATATATATATATATATATATATATATATATATATATATATATATATATATATACATACATATATATATACATATATATATATATATACATATATATATATGGGTGTAATTACGGGACTAGGATATTCTAATCGGGGTTTAAAGGTTTATAAGGTTTAAAGAGGAGAAAATGATGGTTCTTCACATTGTAAGTTCTTCTATTATCTTATAATTCTTTTTTTAAATGGTTTCGTTGTTACTTTATGCCGTGGTTTTTTACCGCGATGGGTTTTCCACGTAAAAACTCATGTGTTCTTTGCGTATGTAATTGCTTGCTTATGTTTATCTTTCGACCATTTGATCTGATTTCAGAGTTTGCCTCTACAGATTTCCCACCACACCATGATATATGCTTGACATCCAATTTGTTCATAAGGTCACATAGACATGGATGAAGGGAAATACAAATATCAGCTTGATCCAAAACTTTTGTAGCCCCGAGGAAGTTTTCAGCACTCATTTTTCAATATCTATTGTTTTCTATGGTGTGGTCGGCTTGAGCTTTGGATCTACCTCATTTTTAGGCTCATGCCCTATATTGATATGAAAAAGTGAATGGTAGCCAGACTAAAATATATACATCATGGTGGGCCCCACAAATTTTTGGTTTGGAAACACACAATGATTGAGTTATGCATTATTTTGAAGTGGAAATAAACCTCTTGCCCAAACAAGAAGCATTTCTCATTATCATGTTATATCACTGCTTTACCTGTAATTACACCTAATTAAATAGGCCTTTAGTGTCAAATTATAATTGTTGATGACAAAATCTGGACCACCCTCCACTCGACGCGGCGAACCTCCAAGGAACCTTGGTCTTGCACAAAGGGTTAGCAAAGGAGACCCTGGCTATTCCAGGGGACCCTCCGATGCCTAAGTCAGGTCAAGGGAATCTAGGTCTAAGTTGATCATAGAGAGAGGGTGTGAGATGTTGTGTACCTATAGCAATGGGGTCTTCATTGTATTTATACCTGACCATCAGACGGACTGGGTCCGTTAATCTTGACACGATTCGCTCAATCAGTGGGATTTTCGAATTGTAGAGATATTGTCCGCAATCCAGGGATCGTGTAGCATATTATGCATATTTGTAGGAGAGGTAATCGGTCATGTCTGCTTAAGGTAGTTTCTTATTTTAGCGCATGAAGTGTCCACATTCCTCCCTAGCCTCGGCTCGGGACTTTTGGCCGAAGAGGCCCTGACTAGCGTGCACATGGGCCTTCACTGTTGGTTTGTTAAACACGGATTGTGTCACGAGTCTGAATCGAGTTCTAGTCTGGACGGAATGTGGACTTGGCTTTAATCTGTTGAGCTTTCTAGATATCTTCTCCCTGTGCTCCGAGGCGGGTGGCGGGTCTGTCCTGTCGAGTTGAATCTTCCCACAGCTGATGCAAGTAGTTGAGTTATTCAGTTCTGGTCGGGCAGTAGAGGAACGGTCTGGAGTATTCAGTTTGAGCTCCACACTAACTATTCCAGTCCCAAATTAATCCGAGCCAATTACCAGCCTTGGAGTTGCAGTACCATTGTAACCTAGCCACGAATCTTCCTTCCCCTTCGTAGCATCATATCATTTCAGATTGACTATTATGAGTCCAATCGGATCAAAGGGATGTCGGTCCTCGGAATTGTAAGTGGCTCGGATCTTCCCATAACAGAAGCCCCCTACTCTTTGGGTTTGGACTAGAACTCGAAGAGTAAACATACACGGAAGATCAACTATTTCCCCTGCCATATCTTCCATGCGTGCAGTTACAATTATGAGCTTCACTTTTAAATATTTAAAAGGGTACGTCCTTAAGGTTTCCCATCCACGAGCCAACCTTCAGTGGACGCGTGGCAACGGTTAAGATCTCGCATCATCGTTAAGCCTATGGATGATTGCCACGTATGCCATGGGAGACGTTCGAACGACGCTTCCCCTACTCGAACGTCGCTTCCGCTACTCTGTGCTCGCAATCCAATGCCAGAGGCACGTGGCCTGGCAGAGGTTGAGCCAGTAATCTACAGCCACGTATGCCCTTGAAGTCAACTCGTAACAGTTCATCAGGGGCTATTATGCTTCGCCATTAATGCAGAGATTCTCCTCAGGCTATATAATTCTGAGCATTTTCGAAAACGCTTCTTACTCAACATTTTGAGTTCGTGTTCCCTGAGGAGGCGATTTTCGGTGAAGGCGATTTCGACCGATTCAAAGCTTCCGGCGAGCCGATTCCGACCGATCAGGGGTTTTACGGTGAAGGCGATTCCTGGTGACCATCCGATAAGTCCTCTTTCCTTCTAGTATTTCTCTCTTCCCTGCCAGATGTCGTCCAATCTGGAGATGGTCCGAGATGATTATGACGACTCCAAGCTGGGAAGCTCAGATGACCAGAGAGGGGTGTCTAAAGGCCCCTTGGAAGCAGTGCCTTTATACTCTCCGTCCTGAAGGAATAAGGAGGTGGGGGCTCAGACTCGTCAGGTCAGTAAGAAGAAAGCCACCCGAGCCCCTCGAGACTCGATGGCGGGTGGTGCTGAGATGCCGGCGAATGAGCTAGCATCGGAGGTCATCCCGAGAGGCTCCATATTGATGGAGTCTTAGATGGGATGGATCCGTTCGGAGTTTGAAATCTCAAACTCCGTTCAGATAAGGGCGCCCGAGCCCCTTGAAACCATCGGTGCACCTACTGAAGGGGAAGTCATCATTTTCCTCTATGCCTTGTAATGTAGGCTCCGACTCCCCATGCACCCTTTCGTCCGTGCCCTTACTGCTTACCTGGGAGTAGCTCCCGGTCAATTTGCCCCCAACGCTTGAAGGACTCTTATCTCTTCCTTCATTATCTGGCACCAAGTTGGGAACCCCGAGCTGACACCAGAAGAGTTAATAAGCCTGTACTTGGTCAAGCACAATAGCCACGAGTCGTGGTACTACTTTGTGACTTGACGCAGCAAAGGATCAGGACTGGTCCTGAATCTTCCATCCTCTAATAAGGACAGGAAGAATAAATGGTTCTGGGCTTCGGGCGAATGGGAGGCACCGGTGGCGAAGCTTGAAAACTTGGTGGTTCGGGTTCCCACTCGATTCACTACACCAGGTCGGACTCTACACACTTTTTTATATCCTTCTCCTTTCTGTCGTAATCGTACTAAGGTTTTCCTTTCATTCTTGTAGATTTTTTGAGAGGTTCGCCTCTCCTCACCTCGGACCTGAAGAATCAAGTCGCCAAGGCTAAGGCGTGATTAGAAGAACTTTGCTCCTGGTCAGACCTAATCATAGCTATCAATCTTCACTAGTCTGGGCTTTGCAAGTCCGAGCCTCTCCCTACCTCCTTCAGTAAGTTTCTCATACATCTCTTCCCTTGGAATGACTGAACTTCCTGGCTCGTTGTTGATTCATTATTTTTCATGTAGGCATGGCCAAGGCAGACGGGTCCATGAGGAGGAAAGCTGCCCCTACCATCGACGAGATGTTGAGGGCCAAGCCCCGGACAAAAACAACTGTTCGGAGAAGGCAAGCAGTCTCTCGCGGTGAGGGCCCGTCGGCTCCAATTTTTATCGCTGCAGCTCCAGCTGTAGCTCCAATTTCTATTGCTATAGCTCCAGTTGCAGCACCTGTCACGGCTAAGGCAGCGGTCATTAATGCTTTGGCTCCAATCCTCCCTCCTATCGCCGCTCCTCCCACAGCGAGGCCCCTCCCGTAGCCCCAGAACGCTGCATTGTCGTCCCTTCTTCATCCGAGTGGGAGGAGGCCGTTCGGATGGTCGATGCCATGCTCTCCCCTCCCGAGGTTGGGAATGATCTCAAGGTCGAGGCTCAAGCCTCGGTAGGCAGTAGGACTGGGGCTAAGGAAGCAATAGTGTCATCCCAGGTGGGGACGAGCGGAGGAAGGTTTGAGCTGGGCTACCACATGTCTTGCTTGGTTCCTTGGGCCACCAAACACGCCCCAAAGGAGGAGATAGCTAGCCTTCTCACCAAATAGGATGACTCTTTCCTGAACGACATAGCTTCCATTTTTTATTGGGCATTTTTTGTTACCCTTCTTGTTTCTTAGCTTATATTTCTTTCATATCCGTGCATTCATTCTTCTGTTTTCATTCAGTCTGTCCTAAGGCTCCTCCTGACTCAGGAGAGAGTGCAGGATCTCGTGAGGAAAGACGCCAAGGTGGTAGCCCTCAGGGGCAAGGCTAAGATCTTATGGGACGAAGCGGCCTTCCTCTGGATGGAGCAGGCGGAGCTGCGCCAGTAGCTTGAGGACGGGAGAGCTCGAGAGCTTCAACTCCAGGGAGTTGTGGCTGATCTTGAGGCACGATGTGGTGCTGCTACAACCGAGCTAACCCAGGCCAGGGCTCACGCGGACTCGCTTGCCAAGGAGAATGCTCGGCTGAGGGAAGTGCTGGAGCGGACCAGGGCTGAAGCCGCAGAAGAGTGGCATAAGGTAGTTTCCCAAGCGAGGGATGTCTAGTGGGCTGAAGATGAGGCGTCCCTGGCCTCATCCGTGGCCTCCGCAGTAGAGGCTTTTAAGGCTTTGAAGGAGAGGGCCACTAAAGCCACTAAGTTTTATAACTGTGGCTTCGACACTTGTATTGAGGCGATCCAGGACTTGTACCCGGACCTCAACCTCGAGCCTTTGCTGCCTGAAGATGCAGGAGAGAAGCCTGCTGAAGATGTTCACCCGGATCAGGCCCCTAGCTACCAAGCTCCTCCTCTGACTGCGTAGTTTGGAATATTTCTATTTTTATGGCTTTTTGAACTTTTCTTTTTGATGAATGATTTATGGATATTATTTTTTGACCCTCTGGAGAGGGTGCATGGATGATGATGATTTTTGACCCTCTAGAGAGGGCGTATGGATGATGATTTCTTTGTGTGTTAATCTATAGTTGGTTCTTGGATGATGATTACTCGACTGCCGAACTGACTTGTTGATAGGCTGGTCCATTTCAGGGCATTACTGAGCTGACTCCTCGACGGGTCTGCCCGTTTCGATGTCGTCCTGTAGACCTTTTAATTTTTGTAGTATTGTCATTATTAAGCCTGGATCCTTAGGGGATCGGCTCGTCCCACGATTGGCGGGCTACTTTCTATGTATTCGTTAGTTGGGCGACAAACCAACCCCTCTATTAGGGAGTCAAGTCATCCATTAGTTTTTCCCCTAACCAAGAGGGGATGCCTTGTAGAATTTTTGTGGGATAATGTTCTGACCCCTTCTTTAAGGGATCAGCTCGTTTGGTCCGCCCTTGCTTATGAGAGGAAACTTTTTCTTAGTAGATAATTCTTTTGGAAAGGAAGAGGTGTGAATTTTATTACGAGCCTTAAAGGCTAGTTGCCCGAAGGCGTTTATTGAGAGCCTTAACGGCTGGCCGCTCAGAAGCGTAACATATTGGGAGCCTTAAAGGCCATTACATCAAGGATAGTAGACCTTTAGGTGCTTGGCATTCCAGAGGTGGGGGAGCTAGCAACCCTCGAGATCTTCTAAGTGGTAGGAGCCCGGTTTAGTCGATCGAACCACACAGTAAGGCCCTTCCCAGTTAGGCTCGAGTGCCCCAACCCTCGACTCGGCGGTGTTCTGAAAGACTCAGCAAAGGACTAAGTCCCCTGGATAGAACCGCCTGGTTTTGACCTTAGTGTTGCAAAATTGCGTCACCTATTGATGTCGAGTAGTGACTCGGAGTCTGAAGACTTCTCTAACCTCTTAAAGTAGGTCTAGGTTAGTCGTCATCTGCTCGGCATTCTGGTTCTCTTGATAATTTTTGACCCAAGCCGTGGGGAGGTCGATTTCAACTGGCACCATTACTTTCGAGCCGTAAGATAGTGAAAATGGGGTCTCCCTAGTAGACGACTGAGGTGTGGTCCTGTAGGCCCAAAGGACGAATGGGAGCTCCTCGGCCCAATTGCCTTTTACTTTTTCCAACTTTGTCTTAAGATAATATTTGATAACCTTGTTAACAACTTCTACTTGTCTGTTAAATTGTGGGTGTCGAGGCGAGGAATATGCATTGGTGATGCTGAGCCCCCGACACATGCCTCGGAACTTGTCGTTGTCAAACTGATTGCCGTTATCAGACACAATGGTGCGTGGAATCCCGAACGGACAGATGATATTTTTTCAAACAAAGTCGATCACCTTCTGTTCTGCGATTTTTGCGACGGGCTCAGGCTCGGCCCACTTGGTGAAGTAGTCGACTACAACAATGACGAATTTGACTTGTCCTTTCCCTATGGGCAGAGGTCCGATAATGTCAATTCTCCACTGAGCGAATGGCCACGAACTGCTCATGGGAGTCATTTCCTCTACAGGTTATCTCAGCACAGTCACATATTATTGGCATTTATCGCACCTTTGAACATAGTTCTTCAAGTCTCCCTGAAGGTTGGCCAAGAGTATCCCTGTCGAAGAATCTTGAGAGCCAGGGCTCGACCGCCAGAATGGTTTCCGCAAATTCCTTCGTGAATCTCCTGAATTACATAATCTACCTCGCCGGGTTGGAGGCACCTGAGGTAGGGCTGTGAATGCCCTTTTTTGTATAGTATACCATCCGGGACTACATACAGCGCCGCTTTGACTCTCAGGCACCTCGCTTCCAGTTGATCCATAGGGACCTCGCTAAATGTGAGGTAGTTATAGATCGGATCCATCTAGCTCGGAATATCATCCACTAGATTAACCATTTTCTTCTCCGTCTGATTAATGCTCGGATGTTCTATGAATTCTATGACAATGATTCACGGGATTTTCCCTTCTGGGGATCTGATGGATAGTGCAGCTCCAAAATCCTTCAATCAATTTTCTTTCCTCACCTAGATAAGCCATCATTCTTGTTTCCTTGGCTTCATACTCGGTGGAGATGTGGTTCACTACTAGCTAAGAATCACATCAGACCTGAATAGACTGGACCCACGGACTTGCCGCCAGTCTGAGTCCAGCGAGCAGATCCTCGTACTCTGCCTTATTGTTAGAGGCCTTGAAGCCAAGTCTGATCGCGTACTGGATGGGTGTGGAATCAGGCGCGATCAAAACAATTCCCACTCCAACACTTTTGGCATTAGACGACTCGTCTATGTAGAGAACCCATCCTGGTTCTGATAACGCCTTTTAATCACTTGGGGAAATAGGTGAAGGAGTCCTCTCGACTTCGGTACTGATCCCTTCTTCGCTCAGAATAGTGAATTCCGTAATGAAGTTGGTCATGGCTTGACCCTTAATTGTTGTCCTCAGACGAAACTAGATGTCAAATTCACCAAGTTCGATGGCCCACTTGGTTAGCCGATCCGAAACTTCGGGCCTCTGGAGAACTTGTTTGAGAGGAGAATCTGTCAACACGATGACGAAATGAGCTTGAAAGTACGGACGTAACCTCCGAGCTGAGACGACGAGACTGAGCGCTAGCTTCTCCAGAGCCAGATATCTTGTCTCGGCAGGCACCATGGCCTTACTCACATAATAGATGGGATGCTGTTTACCCCTACTTCTCTGATCAGGGCTGAGCTGACAGCTGAGGCAGAGACCACGAGATATAAGAACAAGGGTTCACCTTCTTCATGTTTAGATAGTAGGGGTGGTGAACCTAAATACTATTTCAGTTGCTGGAAGGCCTATTCGCATTCCGATGTCCATTCTGCCTTCTTATGACCCTTCAACTGTTAGAAGAAGGGGAGGCATTTATCCGTAGCTCTAGATATAAACCGTCTGAGCACTGCTACTCATCTAGTGAGGTGTTGTATCTCCTTGACAGTCCAAGGTAAATTCATGTTTAAGAGTGCTTTGATCTTGTTAGGGTTTGCTTCAATGCCCCTCTGGCTAACCTGAATCCTAAGGAATTTACCTGAATCGACTCCGAAGACACACTTGACGGGATTCAACTTCATCTGATATTCTCAGAGGATGGCGAAAGTTTCTTCGAGATCTGTCAAGTGATCGGACACCTTGACGCTCTTTACTAGCATGTCATCGATGTACACTTCCATCGTATGTCTGATCTGCTTGGCGAACATTTGATTCACCAGCCTTTGATACATAGCCCCAGCATTTTTCAGGCCAAACGGCATGACCCGGTAACAGTAGAGTGCCTTGTCTATGACGAAGGTAGTCTTCTACCTGGCTAGAGGGTGCATCGTGATCTAATTATACCCAGAGTAAGCGTCCAGGAAAGAAAGTAGTTCGTGTCCTATTGTGTTGTCCATCAATTGATCAATCCAAGGCAAAGAAAAGCTATCCTTCGGACACGCCTTATTTAGATCCGAGTAATCTACACAAATCCGTCATTTCCTATTGGCTTTCTTGACGAGGACAACGTTTACAATCCACTCGGGATAATATACCTCCTCTATAAAACCGGCATCGAGTAGAATGGAGACTTTGTCGCTATGGCTTCGTACAGATCGGCATCAAACGGTCTCCTTTTTTTGCTTCACAGGTTTGTGATCCGGGTCCACATTCAGCCTGTGGACCATGACATCCGGAGAGATTCCAGGCATATCTTCATGCGACCATGTGAAGACATCTCTGTGCTACCGCAAGAAGGATAGCACTTCAGACTGCAGCTCAAGGTTCAACGATGTTCCGAGTTAAACAGTTCTACTCAGGTTTGCCTCGTTGAGCGGTACTTTCTCCAGGTCTTCCACGGATGAACCCTCCGCAGGTCCTCTAGGATCTAGAATATGGACGGTAAGTGCTTGTTTCACAGACCCTTTCTTTACTGTTATAGCATAGCATCTCCAAGCTTCGCGCTAATTGCCTCGGAGGTATCATGTTCCGCCCTCGGTGGGAAACTTCATCATCAAATGATAGGTGGAAACGACTGCTCTCATCGCATTGAGGGAAGGCTTACCCAGAATGACGTTGTGCACTGATGGTACATTGACAATAAGGAAGTCTACTATGAGTGTGGCTTAATATTACCCTTCTCCCATAGTCACGGGGAGGGAAATGGCTCCTTCAGAGATTACTCTTTCTCTGGCAAAGCCGTGCAAGAGGTCTTCACAGGTCTGAGATGCGACCTTGGAATCCTCATTCTTTCAAAGGCTTCAGAGTAAATTACATCGGCCAAGCTTCCAGTGTCGACCAAGATGCGGTACACCTTGTGGTTTGCTATGGTCATAGTAACCACCAGGGCGTCATCGTGCGGGTGCTGAATTCCACATGCATCATCTTTCATGAAGGTCAGACTACACGTGCTAACTCGGAGTTCCTTGCTAGGCCACTCGATCAAGTGGATGTAATGCTCTGGATCAGACTTCTGAGAGTGGGCTTTTTTAGCCCGGTTTGAGTCTCCTCCACCAGATAAGCCCCCGAAGATGGTGTGGATTTTAGCTGGCTCTTCTGCGGAGTTACTCGGCTGTTCCCGCTCTCGCTCTTCTTTCCGAGCGATTCTTTCTCCCTTGGTGTATTGGCGCAAATGCCCCTTACGAATAAGGGTCTCGATCTCATCTTTGAGGTCCATGTAGTTTATTGTGTTATGGTCGTGATCTCGATGGAAACGACAATACTTGCGTTTATCTCGATGTTCCAGGTTTGCCTTCATGCAGACAAGCCAATTCAGAAGTTTCTCCCCTCGGATGTCCAGTAGGATCTGTTCAGTGGATGTGTTGGGGGGGTCTAGGAACGAAATTTTCCACTTACAACACTTCCTCATTGAAGCAAGTAATATAGTCCTTCAACAACTTCTTAGGCTCTTGTTTGATAGTGAACAGGTGATTATTCGACTTCCGGCTCTTCTTACCGCTTATGAATAGGGTAAGGAATAACCAGCTAAGTTCTGCGAAGGAACCAATGGAATTGGGCTTGATTGACGGTACCAACTTCAACCGGATCCTATGAGTGTGATTGAGAACCCCCTACACATCATCGCATCTGTTGCTATCTGGATTTGCAACCATAAATGATATGCTTCTACGTGCTCAAACGAGTCACCGGAACCAGAGTATTGGATGACAAGAGGTATCCGGAACCTCTGCGGCATCACCTTGTTCATGATCGCCGAGGTGAAGGGAGGCTCGGTCTCTTCCATCATCGCCTGAACGGCGAAGGGAACTAATGGCGGCTGCTGCTTCTTTTCTAGTGTCAGAATTTTGTTATTGAGCTCCGCGAACCGTGTTTCCCAAGGATCTTTGTTCTCAGCCACTATCTCTTTGGTGTTTTTTATCTCGAGAGTCCTCCTTCCCCTCCACCGTTCCAGCTCATAGCGGAGATCAATAGGTGTCAGAGCCGAGGTGACCGAGGCATTTGTCAGAGCTCGAGTAGCTATGTTTCGAGTCAAATTTTGGATTTGGGTCAGGGGAGGATTCTGAATCAAAACTGGTGCACGAGGGCGTTAAGGCTCCTCAGGTCTCATACTCCTTGACGCGGAGTGGGCTTCCAGGACCGCACCAATCGGTTCAGGAAAAGGATTTTCCTGAGCAAGACGTGGTTGCGGCTCCTGTCGCTGCTTCATCTGGTTAATCTCGTCGCACAGGGCCTGTATCTCGCTTTCAAGAGCTTGGTATTTGATTGCTCGATTACGAGAACGTTGGGAAGGCCTTAGAGCTGATTCAGCGTAAAGCAGGGAAGAGGAACAGGTCTGGTCATTTTGCTCTGGTTCCATAGCAACTACTTTCTTCTTTCCCCTCGCCATTATACTTAAGAATAGGAACCTAACCATTCGTATTAGATTCCCACAGACGACGCCAAAAAATGTTGATGACAAAATCTGGACCACCTTCCACTCGGCGCGGCGAACCTCCAAGGAACCTTGGCCCTACACAAAGGGTTAGCAAAGAAGACCCTGGCTAAGCCGGGGGACCCTCCGATGCCTAAGTCAGGTGTAACATCTCGAAAAAATTCATACAAAGACTCGAGTACCACCTCAGGCAGAAATCCTTAATGACCGAATCCTTTAGAAATTAGACGAAAATTAGTTAAGTACTAAGCTAAATTAATCGGTGAATTATCTTGCACCACTATCTATATGAACTGCAAAACCCAAAACTATTAGAATGCTAACTCAACATTACTAAAGACCTAGGGGCAATCTCAAAACCCAGTCGCTCTCGGGAGCACATTGAAACTCCGTATCGGACCTGAACCGCACGTCAAAAGTCCGATTACCGCAAAACTATAAGGTTATGACCTTCATACTGGGCTTGACAAGCATCATGAGAATCGAACCCAAATAGTATCCAGAAATGCACAACTTGAGCCCTGAGCAAAGTGTGTGAGAAACACGAATATCTTTAGAAAATGAACTTAAACTTAAGTGAATCGGGCCATTCGCTTACAGGCGAAGTTGAAGACTTCGGACCATCAGATTCTGACCCAAATGCACCCATGGGTTAGGGAAATTTCGCTGCTCATATCTGTATACTCGTGGCCATGATCGAGGATCGACGACCGTTGATCTGATTCGGGTCCTTCACGACTGATCTATTTGTTAGATCACACTATAAACAGTCCTGTCATAGATCCATTGTCAAGGAATTTACTCCATGACTTGGGTGAGAAATGGGCCTCTAGATTAGTCTTGTTTACCCGAAACAGACACCCTTTAGCTATAACCTAAGTATACCATGGCCATGGGGCCATTGACATCAGTTCTAGGCCCATATAATGCCCTTAAAACACCCATCTCTCATTCCATACGAATTCTCTAACCCTAGGAGAGAGAAGAGAGAAAAGAGGAGAAAAGAGTGAGGAAAAGAGAGTGAGATCAGTGGATCGTTGCTGGGATTCACTCCCACCACCCCATGGGCTGAATCACCTCTCCCATTTCGCTAAACCAACAATCCTAGCTTCAACTTAGGTAAGAAATCCTAACCCTAATCTTGTTTTAGGAATCCAAGTAGAGGAATCGACGAAATAGCTAACCTATTTCGTGATTTAGGTAGCTGTTGTGCTGTAGGCGGAAGAATAGTGTACGAACCGAGTTCGTAACGAGCAAACCGACGAAAGGTGCGAACTATAAATATTTAGGTTATGGTTTTCAAGGCTTTCAAGGTCAGTAATGGTTTATGTCTGACTTGATTGCTGTCATATGATGTTAGTTACGAGGTATTCAATAAATTATACATGCGTGTGAATTATGTGAATATAAAATGCATTCCCTATGTTTGTTGAAATGTTTGAATGAAGGTGAAATTATGATTTATGTTTGCCATGACTATTAATCTAAAATACATGTGTGTTGTGTGTATGACAACTCCTTTGTGAAAAGATTTGCCAACATATATGTTATAACTAATTTAGTTTGTGTATATAGTATTATGTAGTCTAAGTATTTGATAAAATGTCTGAATGAGAAATTGTTTGATAAATCGCTTCCAACAAGGGTGTTGAGATAAGATTCTCAACTACCTTGTCCATAGTTATAGTTTCTTTCATGTAATGTAAATTGCAACTACGTGATTTATGGTTGAAATGGATATGTGTAACAATACGTTCAATGTGTTCGATAAAGTGCTCGAATGGGATTTACATTTAAATTGTCTGTTAAATGTTGTTATGAATATCACATATATCCACATGCTGCGTTTGAGTATGTTTGGGACTACCACCTGTCCAGGCAATCGGTAATGGCTCCTGATTGAGTGGCCGAACTTGTTTCGCCACATTAGATATGTTCAATGAATTCGAGCCATACGCTGATTGTCGACAATGGTTAGGTCATGTGGAGTGCTTACGCGCTTCATGTCGACTAATTCAACGTGCGCTCATACCAATCGAACTTGTCAAATAACCCGATTGGCCTATTGTGTGTTTACCATGTATGGACGCTACTGTTTGAATCTAAGGTACTACTTACCAATGTAAAGCCCATTTCAACCATGGTACCAAGATTCGACAAGACTCCTGAGCCGAGCATGGTGGTATGGGACACCGTGGTCGAGCTGTCAGCCTACGCTAGGGTGACGAGCCTCCTCGTAGTGACCAGTGAGCAACCCAAACTCATGAGCTAAATATGGTGGTATAGGACACTGTATTCGAGCTGTCAGCCTATGATGAGGTGACGAGCCTTCCCGTAGTGACCTCGAGTATAAACTAGGCCTACGCTAAGGTGACGAGCCTCTCCATAGTGACCTCGAGTGTGAACTCATGAACTTACCTATCCACTACTTTTCATCAGGGGTGATGCCCTACAACTTGCCTATCGTATATGATTAACTAGGACTGACGACCCTAGATGGATCATTGTTTGGGTAAGTGATATAAAGGGAGGTATCATAGCTTCCTGAATCTGCTGTATGAATAAGCCTAATAAATTACCTAGCTAACATGATCATGCACCGCATTGCATGTGCTTTGGCGAGGAAGTGCACGTTTAGGGAGTTTGTCATGCGCGACCGTGAGACGAAGTCGCTGTGGGAGTGCAGACGAGGGTATACATCATTATAACATACCATTCCTGCATTAACAAGAGTATTTAGGACATGATTGTGGTACTGCTTTATCATTACTACTTAACTGAATTAATAACATGTTAACCTTTACCTTATAGTACCACTGAGTTGATCACTCACTCTCACTCTGGGACGGTGTTTTAAAACACCAACCAGATTCTATTTAGATGCAGGTTATGCCAAGGCTTTCGTGATGGAGCCGGACTTCTTCGACGACGAGGAGGAGTTCCCCTACATTCAGCTACCAGGTGGGTCTCTGTCAACGTTGTTCTGATTCGACGGGATTACAGGGTTACATGAATTAAATGGACAGTTGCATTTTGATATTTTGTAAATTTTGGAACAACACATGTATATATTCAGCCTAGAATAGATTCATACTCCGAATGGTGAAACACTTTTATGTTATAATTTAAGACTTAAGTCTTCCGCTTGCTTAACTCAATTGCACCTGGAGTATAATATGTTATTTTAGGTTAATCCCACTCATGTTTAATACAATAACATCGACAACATTTAAACATCATTATCTATGTTGCATAAGTGATGCACCGGATCTCAGGAGTTGAGCCTTTGCTCGACCCTTGATTTTCGGGGCATTATAAGTTGGTATCAGAGCATGATTTGGATTAAAATGGACCTGGGTTATGGTAACATGATGCTCATTGACGCATTTTGACTTAGGTGGGGGCATTAAAACGTCGAAATGATCATAAGATCCTAAGTTTCACCGACGGGTGAAACTGACCATTGAAATGTGACTCGTATATGTCTGGGATCATGTGAAATGGTCCCAACTCCTTTTAAGACCGTCAATTAACGGGTTTAGACAATGAGTTGGCGAATCCCATACTCAAATGACTCGAAAAGCGCAAATATGTGAGAGATGGGACCCGAAACCACCTCAAACAGAAGAGGGGGCCGAACCGCAAAATACAGTGGGACCCAGGGGACCCTGCGCATTTCTTGCACCCCGGGAGGGGGGCGCACCCCGGTCCACTCCAGCGGGCCATGGTGGGCCCGTGGGTCCGGCGGCACTCCGCCCCTCACACACTCATGTGGGCCTCCCCCACATGTGGGACCACTCTATTTCTTCCCTTTTTACTTCATTTCACTCCTCACCTAACTTCTAAACCCTTCCAACCCCTTCAAAATATGATTTTTCTTCTCAAATCTTCATTCCATACTCCATCTCTTCTTCTTCTTCAATACACATAAACCCACCATCATTTTCCTCAAAACCCATCTCCTACCACTTTCTACCTCCCTATTTCTTCTCATTTGAGCACACAAATCCCTCTTTGTGTCTCATAAAACCCAAAACCCACCAACCTATCTCACCTTGCAAGCTTTTCCAACCCTATGGCCCTCTTTGAATAGTGGCCACCGTATTCACGCTCTCCACACTCCTTTCTCTCATGAGAAAGAGAAGGGCGTCCACAAATGAAGTCGGACCTAGCCGCCCAATCCGTCCGAGTAAGAAAGTGGGCGCAAAAGCAAGTACAAGCACTGCACGAGAGCAAATGACGAAAAGGGATCTCGACCTCCAGATTCTACTTGAAAGAGTTCTATCGGCAGTTATCGGATACGGTAAGTTTCATGACCGTAAAGTTATGTTTGAAGCACATGTGGACGAAAGGCTATTTGGGCTATATTCGGTAATGGACCTCTTGTTGGACTCCGGGTGGGGTCCCATATTTGAAGGCAAGTCTCATGCATGCAAGAGCATTGTCAGATCCTTCTATGCCCACATACGGGATCCACTACTGGAGCCTCTACAGTTCACTATTCTTGTAGGAAGGCGGGAAGTAATAGTCAATGTAGATGTGATGGCCCGAATTATGGGAATTGTATGTGGTGAAGTGCATGCTAATGAATCTCATCTCAAGAGTATGCGAGAAAGAGATCACCGCACGAGGTTTTTTGGTGGCCGACTGGTTCACTGGAAGCGAGGCAATTGCCTCCCATCGACCAAATTGACAAATAATTTCCTCCTGCTCCACCACATATTCACATATAATGTGTATCCTATGTGGGGCACCTCCCTTAAGCGATAGCCAAACGGACCCCAGTTTGGGCCCTGATAGTGACACCATGCCGGATTCTCAGCCGCCCACTAGCCCCACAAATGGGCTAACACCTAGTGCACCACCAGTTCCAAAATAGAACCGTGCGTCTACCTCGATGCCACACATACCTCAGGCGACTCCTCCTCCTGATAGATTGGAACAGATGATGCTCCTAATGCAGCAGCAACAGCAAATTTGGACCACAATTGCGGGGGCCCTTGCCCAAAACATAAATGCGGTCCCGCCTGCACTACCTGTGCAGCCTGCTGGAAATATAAATGCCACCAGTTTATTTGAGCGCTTTCAGCGCTTCCGACCTCTCACCTTCACAAGCACTCATAGGCCCAAGGAGGCCGAATACTGGCTCGACTGCATCTCTAAGATGCTGAAGCCACTGCACTGTAATGAGGCAGAGCAGGTAGAGTTGGTTACATACATGTTCGAGAAGGAGGCCCGTCTATGGTGGGACAACATCCTATGAACAGTTCTCACAGGACACGTGTGGACATGGGATACGTTTGAGACTTACTTCCATGGAAAGTACTTTCCCCTCACATACCGCAATAAAAAGGAGGGTGAGTTTCTTCGCCTCCGACAGAGAGGGATGACTGTGGCAGAGTATAAGAACTGCTTCACGGAGCTAGTCAGATATACTCCTTTGATACTAACAGATGAGCCGATGAAGATGCGGCGATTTTCTAAGGGCCTGCGGCATAAAATCCGTACAAAGATGTGTTGCACTAGCATTCTCAATTATGTTGAGCTAGTGAACATGTCCCTGCGAGCTGAGCAAAATGGGGACAGACTATCCTATACATGTGTGCCCATGGGCTCGAGGCCCCGACCTGACTTGCTGAACCGACCATTCCTCAGCAAGAGGCCACGTGCAGATTCGCCTCCCAGGCTTATGGCTCCAACGACCCAGCAGAGGCAATCTAATCTATGGTGTACCTACTGTAAGAGAATGGGCCATACGGACACTTATTGCTTTACTAAGATGAGGGATAATGGCTTTAGCTGCCTCAAAAGATCAATCGTCAATTGCCACAAGCCATTTCAGCTCCACCTCTACGATCAGCACCGCCAGCACAGCCTTCTTACAGACTGAATGTACCTCGAAGTAGGCCACCTCAACGACCTATGGCAGCGCAACTAAATTGTCCTCAACAAGTGCGTGTGCATGCGCTTGCAGCTGAAGCATCTGAGTCAGTAGTTACAGTGCCTTTAGCCTTCGAAGTCACTGCCCCACATCCAAGGTATACCATTTTTTCTGTTGGTGGACACCGGGTCCACTATTTCGATGATATCATATTCTACGGTCAAGCATTTAGGGTTGAATACTACCCCTATAGTTGGGGTGAGAGTTATTGCGGCAGCATGAACCTTCACAGATGTCACTAAGCTTTGTAAGGGTTGCTTGATAGACTTAGGAAGCAAGGTGGTGTCTGTTGACCTGATCGTCACCACGATATACCATTACGACGTCATCCTCAGCATGGATTGGTTTACTGAAATAAAGGCCGAGATCGATTGCGAAACTCGACTGGTGACAGCACATGGGCCCGAAAACACGACCTTCACTTTTCCCGTTCAGGTCAGTTGCCTCTTCCAGGTTCTTTGTTATGCTTCCCTATTGAAAGACATAATGGTCCGACACTTGAAAATATGTCTGTGGTCCAGGACTTCTGGGAAGTGTTTAAGGCGATCCCTGGATTACCTCCTCGGCGCGAGATCAACTTTACTATCGACTTTGTGCCTGGTGTGACACCCATTTCCTTACCCACGTATCGCATGCCTCCATGTGAAATGGAGGAATTGAGGAGACAAATTGATGATTTGTTGGATTCAGGTTTCATACGACCGAGTGTATCTCCTTAAGGAGCACCTATGTTGTTTGTGAAGAAGAAGGATGAATCACTACGATTGTGTATTGATTATCGAAAGTTGAACCAAGTGATAGTCAAGAACAAGTATCCTTTGCCCAGGATAGATAATCTATTTGACCAGTTGAAACGGGTATAGTATTTCTCGAAGATCGACTTACAGTCCGGGTACCATCAGTTGCGCGTCAGGGATGAAGACGTGCAGAAGACGGCATTTAAAACCAGTTTTGGGCACTACGAGTTCCTCGTGATGTCGTTCGGACTTATGAACGCACCGACAGTGTTCATGGACCTCATGAACCGAGTGTTTCGGCCGTACTTGTATCGGTTCGTCATCGTATTTATAGATGACATTTTGATATACTCCAAGAGCCGAAAGGATCACGAAGAGCACCTATGAGCAGTCTTCGATACTCTTAGGAAGAACCAGTTATTTGCTCAATACAAGAAATGCGACTTCTGGAAGGAAGAAGTCAAATTCCTGGGACATGTTGTGTCCAAGTAAGATATCGTTGTGGACCTTGCCAAGGTGAACGCAGTTCAGAACTGGGAGTAGCCTGGTTCGGTTACAGAGGTGAGGATTTTTCTGAGACTTGCTGGCTACTATTGCCGATTCATTAAAGACTTCTCCAAGATAGTCAGACTGTTGTCTCAGATTACTCGAAAGCATCTTAAGTTTGCCTGGAATGAGAAGGCAAAAGTAACCTTTCAGGAATTGAAGGACAAGTTGACGTCCACACCCGTGCTAGTATTACTAGAGCAAGGGGTCAGATATACGATATACACCAACGCGTCTCGTGTTGGTTTAGGTTGTGTTCTTATGCAGAAGGATAAAGTGATCGCCTATGCCTCACGACAGTTGAGGAAACACGAAGAAAACTACCCTACGCACGACCTAGAATTGGCAGTTGTTATCTTCGCATTAAAAATCTGGAGACATTACTTCTACGGAGAGGAGTTCGAGCTCTTTTGCGACCACAAGAGCCTCAAGTACATATTCACGCAGAGGGACCTGAATATGAGGCAGCGGCGATGGATGGAAACCTTGAAAGACTTCAAGTTTGAGGTCTCCTACCATCCTGGTAAGGCTAACCTTGTGGCAGATGCGTTGAGCCGCAAGAAGACAATAAAATTTGAGGCTCCGCTAATGATTGAAGAATGGAACATGGTAGAGTTTGTGCGAAACTTCGAACAGAAGCTTACGGTAGAAGAGCCATTCGTGAGCGTCGCACATATTCGTATACAGCCACTTATTGATGACCAGATCATTGTGGCTCAGAAAGAAGATGAATGGTTGATGAAGATGAGGAAACGAGCTAGTGACGATGAAGAATACGAATGGAGAGTTAGTTCGGATGGGGCTTACGTTATCATGGCCGCTTATGTGTCCTGAATCTTCATGACTTGAGAAAGGAAGTTCTCGAAGCCGCTCACAACTCAAAGATGGTGATGCATCCTAGTAGTACAAAGATGTATCGAGATATGAAGCATTCGTACTGATAGGATAACATGAAGGCCCACATATCAGATTTTGTATCCCGTTGTTTCACGTGCTAGCAGGTCAAGGCCGAGCATTGTCAACCTCCTGAATTGCTTCAGCTCATGCCCATAGCTAAATGGAAATGGGATTTCATATCTATGGATTTCATTTCAGGGTTACCGAAGACGAGGAAGGGACACAACTCCATTTGGGTGATTGTGGACCGATTGACAAAATCGGCTCATTTTCTCCCGATTAGAGTCTCAAACTCAGCAGATGATTTAGTCAAGCTGTACATTAAGGAGATAGTACGTCTGCATGGAGTTCTTATGGAGATTGTGTCAGATCGAGACATGCGATTCACGTCTATCTTTTGGACTCAAATCTAAGAAGCAATAGGAGCGAAACTGAAGTTCAGTACCGCGTTCCACCCACAGACTGATGGGCAGACGGAACGGGTAAATCAGGTGTTAGAGGATATGTTGCGAGCATGTGTACTCGATTTCAGAGACAATTAAGATGACTGTCTTCCATATATAGAGTTCGCTTATAACAACAGCTTTCAAGCAAGCATTGGCATGGCTCTCTACGAGGCACTGTATGGGCGCTCATGTCAAGCACCCCATTACTGGGCAGAAGTTGGCGAGAGGAGCCTGATTGGCCCAGATTTAGTACATGCGACCTCTGAGAAGATTGACATCATCAGGTGTCGACTTCTTGTAGCATAGAGCAGACAGAAGAGTTACGTCGATATGCGACAGCGGCAGTTGGAATTCGAGGTTGGGGACCACGTGTTTCTTAAGGTTTCCCCAATGAAGGGAGTTATTCATTTTAGGAAGAAAGGGAAGCTTACGTCGCGATTCATTGGCCCATTCCAGATTCTAGACCGAGTGGGTGTGGTAGCATACCGCCTCGCCTTGCCCACACCACTCGTAGGCGTGCACAACGTATTTCATGTATCGATGCTAAGAAATACGATGTTACCTTTGTACTGTGGCCAACACGTATTCTGGATAGGAAGGAACAGGTGCTACGCAACAAAGTTATCCCGCTTGTGAAAGTATTATGGAACACCACACTGAGGAAGAGGCGACCTGGGAAACGAAAGCTGAAGTCCATAAGAACTACCCTCAGATTCTCGAGGAGTATAAAAAGGTACTAATTTCGAGGACGAAATTTTTCTTTAAGGGGGTAGATTGTAACGTCTCGAAAAAATTCGTATAAAGACCCCGAGTACCACCTCAGGCAAAAATCCTTAATGACTGAATCCTTTAGAAATTAGGCGAAAATTAGTTAAGTAATAAGCTAAATTAATCGATGAATTATCTTGAACCACTATCTATACGAATTGCAAGACCCAAAACCATTAGAATCTCTAACTCAACATTACCTAAAGACCTAAGGGCAATCTCAAAACCCAGGTGCTCTTGGGAGCACATTGAAACTCCATATCGGACCTTAACCACGCGTCGAAAGTTCGATTACAGTGAAACTATAAGGTTATGACCGCCATACTAGGCTTGACAAGTGTCGCGGGAATCGAACTCAAATAGTATCCAGAAATGCACAACTTGAGCCCTGAGCAAAGTGTGTAAGAAACGCGGATATCTTTAGAAAATGAACTCAAACTTAAGTGAATTGGACCATTCGCTTACAGGCGAAGTTGAAACTTCAGACCGTCAGATTCTGACCCAAATGCACCCATGGGTTAGGAAAATTTCGCTGCTCATATTTATATACTTGTGACCCTGATCGAGGATCAACGACTGTTGATCGAATTCAGGTCCTTCACGACCAATCTATTTGTCAGATCACACCATAAACACAGTCCTGTCATAAATCCATTGTCAGGGAATTTACTCCACGATTTGTGTGAGAAATGGGCCTCCAGATGAGTCCTGTTTGCCCGAAACAGACACCCTTTGGCTATAACCTAAGTATACCATGGCCATGGGGCCATTGGCATCAGTTCTGGGCCTATATAATGCCCTTAAAACACCCTCCTCTCATTCCATACGAATTCTCTAACCCTAGGAGAGAGAAGAGAGAAAAGAGGAGAAAAGAGTGAGGAGAAGAGAGTGAGATCAGTGGATCATTGCTGGGATTCACTCCCACCACCCCACGGGCTGAATCACCTCTCCCGTTTCACTACACCAACTATCCTAGCTTCGACTTGGGTAAGAAATCCTAACTCTAATCTTGTTTTAGGAATCCAAGTAGAGGAATCGACGAAATAGCTAACCTATTTCGTGATTTAGGTAGCCGTTGTGCTGTAGGCAGAAGCGTAGTGTACAAACCGAGTTCGTAAAAAGCAAACCGACGAAAGGTGCAGACTATAAATGTTTAGGTTATGGTTTTCAAGGCTTTCAATGTCAGTAATGGTTTATGTCTGACTTAATTGCTGCCATATGATCTTAGTTACGATGTATTCAATAAATTATACATGCGTGTGAATTATGTGAATATAAAATGCATTCCCTGTGTTTATTGAAATATTTGAATGAAGGTGAAATTATGATTTATGCTTGCCATGACTATTAATCTAGAATACATGTGTGTTGTGTGTATGACAACTTCTTTATGGAAGGATTTGCCAAAATATATGTTATAACTAATTTAGTTTGTGTATATAGTATTATGTAGTCTAAGTGTTTGATAAAATGTCTGAATGAGAAATTGTTTGATAAATCGCTTCCAACAAGGGTATTAAGATAAGATTCTCAACTACGTTGTCCACATTTATAGTTTCTTTCATGTAATGTAAATTGCAACTACGTGATTTATGGTTGAAATGCATATGTGTAACAATACGTTCAATGTGTTCGATAAAGTGCTCGAATGGGATTTACATTTAAATTGTCTGTTAAATGCTGTTATGAATATCACATGTATCCACATGCTGCGTTTGAGTATGTTTGGGACTACCACCTAGTCCAGGCAATCAGTAATGGCTCCTGATTGAGTGGCCGAACTTATTTCGCCACATTAGATATGTTCGATGAATCCGAGCCGTACGCTAATTGTCGACAGTGGTTAGGCCACGTGGAGTGCTTACACGCTTTATGTCGACTAATTTAACGTGCGCTCGTACCAATCGAACTTGTCAAATAACCCGATTGGCCTATTATGTGTTTACCATGTATGGACGCTACTGTTTGAATTTAAGGTACCGCTTACCAATGTAAAGCCTGTTTCAACCATGGTAATAA